>NW_025335941.1:54269882-54429346 GCF_004798865.1 Varanus komodoensis
TCATTCTTTCTGGCGCTACTAGTACTAGCCCTCTGCTCTTCCCCAGTAGCATATTGGACACCTTCCAACCTGAGGGGCTCATCTTCCGGCGTCGTATCTTTTTGCCTTTTGGTACTGTCCATGGGGTTTTCATGGCAAAGATACTGGAGTATGTTGCCATTTCCTTCTCAGTGGATCACGTTTTGTCAGAGCTCTCTGCTATGACCTGTCCATCTTGGGTTGCCCTGCATGGCATAACTCATAGCCTCATTGAGCTACGCAAGCCCCTTCACCATGACAAGGCAGTGATCCATGAATGAAGTACTGAGGGAAACAGTACTGAAGTCAAACTCCCTTTTGTCAAGCAAAGTGTAAACCAAATTGACTAACTTGAGTCTGCTCCACTGATGGTATGTGTGGGCATCCGAAGCTTTAAAATAACAATTGTAATGTGGAAAGCTTGAAGGGTGCTATGGTACATTAGCTTGGTGTACTAGAAAACAGCCGGTTTTATTTATGTGTCATTTGGGAAAATGCTATCAGTTTCTGGCCTGAAACTGTAGTTCCAGTATGGCAAATTCTCTGATTCCATTATAGCACGTTCATCCTAGTGGGGCTCTAGTTAATTAAAGTGCTGTAAGTAAAACTAACACCATGTAAGCTTGTGGAAGCACACTGGAAAAGTAATTGGTCCACTGCTAGGCTACATTTCAATTTCTTGCTTACAATTTATTTCTGTCATTTCTAATAGCAACAATTATTTGATACTAATAGGCTTTCTATAAATTATTTTAATGGATGATAAGTGTACAGGCTTGAATGCATGTACACTTATGTGCTATATTTATTTGCAGAAGCTAAGCCAAAATCTTTTTGCTGTTCCAACTTTGGATCTCTTCACAGCCTGAAAATCAGCCGGTGATTTTTTAGAAGGAATTCATGAACAGATGTGAAACCTTTATGCTGCACCTTATTATGGTGATCACTCTCCTTGCAAAATTTTTTTCTCCCTGTTTTGAATCAAGAGAAGAATTGGCATCTCTCTCTGCATTGCCTTCAAAGATAGCTAGACTATGGGAGAAGAGCTTCTTTCAGCCTGAGGGCTGCATTGACGCTGGAAATGCATTAGGAGTGCATGTGTTTCTATCTCAATACTGATATGTGGCCTTTCTGTTGAGGATGCCCAGATCCCTGTACACTCCCATAAAAGCATCCTCCTGAAAATGCATCCCACCATCAATTGGGCCTTGAAAAGCCATTGGCATCCATCCAAAAGTCTCAAAACTAAAAGAGGTTAAATATCAAGTACAGAGCAAAACTAAATACATAAACATAAAACCAGAGATGGCAAAAGAACACCATCAAACTACCAGCAAAGAACTTGATCTTTAAAATAGTATGTGGGGAAAAGAAGAGAAGATCTTCACCAAATGCCAAACCCTGAAGCCAAGGGTGCCAGGTGAGCACTCATATATCTGAGGATATATTCCACAACCTGGGCACTGGTGCTTTTCTCTAGTAGCCACTTGGTGTTCTTCATTCTATCCCCTACATCACTCAGTGCAGCACAAATGCAACCTGGGATGTGTGTCCACCTTTCTCATAGTTGCATCCAGTCCGCTCCATCTGCTCATTCAAATTACCAGAGCTCTGGAGCTGAGATGGAAAGGAAATTGTGCACTTTTTTAGACTTATTAAGATCCTTCAGTACTCTCTGTGGGCAAGCACCCCAAGTTTATGCATATTTGGGTATATATTTCTGCTGACTTCTAATGAAACCTATCATACATGAAAGCAAAGCAAAGCAAAGCAAAGCTGGAAGCTTTCCATCCCCTCCCTCTCCCTTCCTTTGGGAATCTGTGCAACTGTTGCCTCAGTCTGTGGCAGACTTTCTATTTTGGTGTTGCTGATTTTGAAGTCAGTTACTGTCAAACTTTGTGCTTAAGTGCAAAGTGCGTAAGACAGGCACGCCAGTGAGAAGCATCAGAATGAAATCCGCCCAGATCAACAGGTGAAAACTCTTCTGATTAACTTCCTTGCCCAGGAAAAATAAAATAAAATAAAAGTCAACCTGTCCTCACCTGCACCTGTCCTCATTCCAATTATAAAACTGCTGGAACAAATATTAATAAATAATCTGCTTTGTTTTGCCTTCAAAGGAGAGAGAGAGAGAAAGTGAGAGTTCTAAAGCTAGTTAAACACAGAGGAGGAAGATTAGTAATTGATCTTAAAGAAAAAGAATGATGAAATTTGGAGAGAACAGGTGGCAGTCGGGAAACCCTCCATAGGGATATAGTAGAATTTCAATTGAGTACTTCAATGCAGGACAGCTAGTTTTGCTGCACATTTGACTGTATTATTGATTAGAACACCCAACAAAATAGTAGGTTTGGGTTTAAGCTGGAGTTCCAGGTATGGGACAGAAGAAAGGGACATATTCCCTGTGGCCTGAGGCTCAAGGGTTCCAGCTGGCCTCTCTGCCCATTATTGAGGGATGAGGAGGATTGTCCAGTTCCATGGAGAGTTCCCCTTTCTAGAAACAGCTCAAGCAAGCAAGCAGCTGGTCAAGCAACAGATCTGGGCAGTGGCTGAAGCAATCCTGGAATGGGTCAGGTTCAGAACCCTGGACAGAACTGTAGTACTACTATGTAGTTCTAAGAACTCTCCCTGTGAGTCTGTTTGGGTCCCATTATTTCGGCGGGGGGGGGGGGCTTCGGAAATGACCTGGCCTCCTGTCTGCACACCAATCCTCTAACTGGGTAGCCTCCTCTGCAACATCATGTCATGGGTCAATAGCCATACCCCCTTTGTCTGTCTTTGAGAAACTGCCCTGTTTGAAGGCCCCTCCTGCTGGCTGAACATCTTGGGTATTCTCAGAGGCTGCCTGAGCACCTGCAGAGTCTGAACTTGAGAATCTGGACTGAATCTCTCACTTCAAAGAGTAGAACTGGTCTACATCCTGAGCAACTCCCATCCCTCGTGTGAGTCCAAACCAGCATGTCCTGGGAATGGACACCAAGAGCAACTGCCCTTCTACCTCCCATGGAAAGCAGCAAGCAAAAATCACTCCTCTGATGAAACCAGGGTAGGAAGCCGGACTGCTTACATTTGGAGTAAACTGATCCAAATGCTCATCCTTGCTCATCCTGCCTTCCTTTTTCAGAGGTGCAACACAGCTGCTGGCCCCACAGAGGCCTCCAACACCTCAGCAAAGACACATGCTCAGTTAGATTCCTTGTCTGAGCCCCAGCTTCGCACCCATTTGTTATATGGGGGTAAAAAACAGGATTTCTACAAAAATTACAGCATGTTGCAAAAATTTCATTAAGATAATGCATGTGAAACACTTTGGATACTAGTTGCTGTATCTATATTTCTGCATTTGATGAAAGCATATCTGAGCCTCGGCAAGGGTGATTTATAATACACTGCAACAATTAAGCAATTTAAAACACAATAAAAGGTGTATTGTAAACCACCCAGAGAACATTGGCTATTGAGCAATATGGAAACACAGATGATGAGGATGATGAAATAACATTTAAGCAAATGCAAGGAGCATATTTTAAAAGAAAAGAGAAACCAAAATGTTAAAAACATCAATATTCTGATTAAACACCATTGGAAGTTACTTAAAAGAAAAACATTGTATGTCTTTTAATAAAAGCCATCATGGAGAGGGCTGGTTTAACTTCTTCTAGGAGGGAATTCCACAGCCGAGGTGTGTTTTTTTTATTATGTTTTCAATAAATTTTAAAGACTGGTAACAAGCAGAATATTCTCTAATGTGTCAGGAAATCTCAGCTGTGGCTAACCAAAGCCAGTCCAAACCTGAAGGGTTTACAATTTCTCTGAAAATGTTTGGGTTTAGGCTTCATGAAGACTTTAAAAAGGAAGTTGTAAATGGGTGGATACCTTTGTAGAGCCATGTTGCCCTGACTTTGCACATAGTTGAAATAATAAAAGAGGCTTTTTTGTCCATTTTTCAGAGAAATTACAAAGAAGCAAATCGTAGGAAGCATTTTCAGCCTGGAACATTTTCAAAAAGTTTAAGTTCAAAGCAGCCTTGGAACTTGTTTATTGAAAATATTTGTATGCTGCCATTTAAAAGCAAGAGAAGAGAAAGAGAGAGAGAGAGAGACACCATAGGTGGCTTCCATGAACAACAACAAAATAAACTTCTGAACACCGTCAAGCATTAAAATAAATTCAGCTGGTTTTAAACCAGTGAAAACTTAAACTGCATAGTCTGACATGGATGTTGACATCTTTAAGGTGGTCTTCTTTCTTTGTTTACAGAGGGTTCTTCTCTATTTGGTGGTCTTATCTCTCTGAAGGATAGCATTAGAATGGAGCATTAGAACTAAGCATTAGGGTATTTAGAAGACTGAGGATTAGAATGGAGAGCAAGGTTTCCTATAAACAGTTTTTTGAAGTTTGAAGTTTTCTATAAACAGTATTTGAACAGCAAACTGAGCAAGCAAACATATTGTGATTTATTTAACTTATAGTGATTTAAGGAGCAATCCTATGCCTGTTTGGACAGGAAAAAAATATCCTACTGCATGGCGGGCTGGAGCATAGTGGGAGCTGTGAAATTCCCTCCCCCCCCCCACATTAAGCAGGCCTTGCATTGTGCTCCTGAAGTGCAGTATTCACTTCTAACTTTGCATCTTGCATTTAATTCAGCATGTGCCAATTCTATGCAAATTGGTGCCTTCCTTTTGGGGGATGTGTTGCTTCTGTTTGGGTGAAGGAAATTCAACAGCTGCATAAGCCAGTCCACCAGGTCATTCAGATTCATACATCAGAAACTGTATCTTCCTCTTGCATCCTGCCCTGCTTAAAGGCAGTTGTAGGAGCACTGCTTGACCTCAGAGATGAATATTTCTTGCCTGGGACAAAGGAACAAAGGACAAGGAAAAGATAGTGCTCTGCACCATTCAGGATTCCTTTTATTTCCTGGCGCATGAATGGTGTAGCTCTGGCTACAGAATGAGCAGCATGCAGCAGACTGAGACTTCTTTACCCTTCAAAGCATAATAATTATTGGGTTTGGACAATGCAGTGGGCTGGTTTGTTTTGCCCCCGTCTTCTTTTCCATGCAGCATCAGTTTCAGCACATCCTTGTGAATGGGATGAGCAGGGCGAGGACCAAAACTCAACACTTAAGCATTCCATCCCTTATGAACCTGGATGGAAACAAATACAACCATATGGCACACTAAAGATAAAGATGTCATTTTCAGCATCTATTAAAGTCTTGCCCACTGCTTTATTCTCCTGCAGAGGTACAAGAATGTTGGCACTTCAGGAAAGAATTGTTAGCTTAAGCAACATAATTTACTGCTCAGGAAGACCTCTATTATCTGAGTAAAAAAATGGAAACTATCTCTGGAATCCACTGCAAAGCTTTCGTTGATTAACCAAGGGAAACAACTTTGCTTTGGTATGGCAGATTTTAATTGGCGGGGAGTACAGAAAAGGAACAACTGCATGATTTCTTTCTGGTGTAAAGGAAGAGCCATCCTCTAAGGAGGTAAGGAGGATGGGTAACAGAAGAGGGGGCTTTTCAGTAGTTGTACCCCACCTGTGAAAAAGCCTCTGGAAAGTACTTTGTTTGGTGCCTTCATTACAATCTTTTCAGGGCCTGGCAAAAACAACCCTATTTTCTAGGCATTTTAATAATTGATTTTATCTTGACAGTTTTAAATCAATTGCCCTCAGTGGGTTATTGTGTTGTTTTTATTGTCTCTGCTTTTGTATTTTAACTGCTTCTTTTTATTGCTATTGTTAGAAGATGTTTTAACTGATTGTAATCTGCTTAGCGGGCCCTTGGGCCAATTTGGCATAAAATAAGTCTAACAAACAAACAAACAAACAATTATAAATAAATGATTCATTGTATTCATTTCATTACTATAGTAATTTAATTGTATCACAGAATTCCTTCAATAGGTCAAATTTCTTCTCTCCGAAACCTGTGCTGTGTATGTGGTTTTTGTACTATGCCATGAAAGAGGCTAGCATTCAATTAGCAAATTTTTCTTTGAAGTGTACATCAAAGTTGTACAGAGTTGGTGTACAAAGTGTATTCTGCTGCTTCTGGAACTCAACCTCATCTGAAAACTGAACCTTGTCTTATGAATACTAAAACTGATCACTTTATGGAAAGCGCATGAAATTAACAATAATTAAGACAATACTAAAACCTATCCTGGCATTGCAATCATCACCCCTGGTCCTTCTGTGGGTGCTATCACCCTAAAGGGGAAGGTTGCTGGCTACAAGAGGAAGGGTTTCCCTCTCTGCGGAATGCCCTTCTGGTTCCTACATTGTGATCCTTCCAGTGTCTGGTTTAGAACCTTTTAATTCTCCAGACATTTAAAAATGGGTTTTAGTACTTTAGGACTTTATTCTGCTAGTTATTAAAATGTGGTTTTATGTGCTGGAACAGTTTTATTCTCTCCTGATGGTTTTATCTTAAGGATGGGAGAACCAGGACTCTTTGAGCTCACTGAAATTCTTCAAACACTACTTCAAAGCGCAGTTTGCTCTTGTTTTCATTTGTTACCTATTCCTTTGGTTTGTTGGACTGGGGAAAACGTGCATATAAACTTTCTTCCCTTTGACAAAGTGGTAGTGGTGGTGTGATTGATGAACTGATCCCTAGCTCTGGATAAAACTTTCCCTGCTGCCCCACCCCTCTTTCAGTGGATTCTCTTGGAAGAATTTCCTGTCTACTTGACTACATTTCCAGAACACCTGGACAACGACATCTAGTGAGCTTTTTAAATTCCCACAAGGTCTCAGAGTGACACTAGGTCAAGGGCATTGTGGGAAATTGAAAGAGAGGATAGATTGACCATCTGGTACCATCTGCCATGCCATTAAAAGGGGAAGGGGCGGACTCCAAAATGGTATCGGCACTGGGTCTCTCAGGGCTCTGAGCTGTGGCAGCTGCCTGCAGGGGCTTGGGTTATGCAATGAAACTTTCCTGTGGTCAGGTGCCACTCCTGATAAGCTCCTCATTGGTCAATAAGATTATATTTTAAGTAGTGTGTAATTTAAGTGACAATTTCTTGGGAAGTTCAAGAGACAGGCTATATTGAGACTATACAGAAAGTTCTACACTACTTTGAAATCAGCTACTTTGCCAAGATGATCTCTGTCATAACATTAAATTAAAGCTGTCACTTCAAGTTGCTTTAATCCTGTAGCTTGAAAAATGACAGAACAGTTTCAGGTAAGAACTGGAGATTGTTTCAGATACTTTTATGCATAAGGGAGCAATCCATCCTCATAATAATCCTCTTTTCTCTTTGTGATGTACATAAAAGGTGCCCGCAATATTTAAAAGCATCTTTCTGTTTTGGAGATCTGAAATTCATTTAGATTCAGTGCCACTATCTGAAAGGTGAGTAGGTTAGTGAAATATATGATTTTCTGTGTCTCTCTATGCATGGAAATTAGCTGTGGCAGAATCTGTGAAGCAAGCTTTAATATAAAATTTGGATTGCCTACAAATTAAACAAATCATTTTCAATGTTAGTTACTGACTTGTGATCTGCACTGCTTTGTATGCCCCATTGAAGCACTGGAGAAAGACTTTCCAGTCACGGCTTGGAAGATTTGCAGCAGGCTGTATGTTCATATATACTGCCCCCTTCCCATGCATACGCTCTGCTTGTGTGCAGTTTTAAATCAGTGCTCCTTGTTTTGTTCTAGTCATGGTTTATGCCTGGGATCTGTACATGTCATGGTATCTGTACATGATCAACAAACCAACCAAGATCAACACTGATTTGCTGTCTGGTTTGTGGAGAAAGTATGGTTTCAAGCATGCTTAACAAATGTCACTACTACATTAAGTTTTCTGAAGGAAGAGAGGAGGAACAAAGAGAAAGAAGTGAATTTATATATTTATTAGATTTATATGTTGCCCCGCTAGCCATAGGTCCTCTGGGTGGCTTACATCATGATAAAATCCATATATACAACATAATAAACAATGCAATTTACAGCACGATAAACTCCACACTTACAATGAGGCCAGTAACGATGAAAATCGATTATAAATGATCAAAATTAAATACAACATGCTAAGAATAATACAATAGATAAATAAAATGGATATTATACAGGGGATCCAACAAATAAAACATAAACTGATCAAAATCAAATTGCAGGCATGCAGCTTGTTCTTGATCCTCTAAACCAGGAGGAGACAAGCTTTTGGGGCTATAGGTGCATTTATCAATTTGAACAATATCCAGGGGCAGCAATGGACAAATAATTTGTCCAAAAGACTGAGGACAAGGTGGAGATTAGGTGCTAGACCCAGCACATTAAACAGTTCCCCAAAACTGAAGTTGCAGCAGCAGTGGAAACCTATTTCATAGCAATTCCAGTTGTCATTTAGATATATCAATCTTAAAAAGGTGAAGGTACAGAACTCCTGGGAATGCAGGACAGGTGCCTCCAATCAGCTACACTAAACCATGGATTGATAAATACTTGACTGAAATGCTTGGCACTGGTATAGAAGAATGAGTTTGTTTCCTCTGAACAAGTTCCTCAGAAATGATATTATCATCATCTTTTGAGTGGGACCAATCATAAAATCAGGAATGAAGATACCTGTCTTGGAGTATTCATTGACTCCAACTTCAGCTCTGAAGCAAGCAAGAAAAAGTAGAACTTTGTAATGATGGTGAGTAAAATGTGATTGCAATGTAAATGAACATGGCAGAGCTCTCCAAACACACATCTGACCCTCAGCCAGCATAGTGCTCTGCTTTCCAATGTTCACCAGGCTGCCAGCCAAAATTAGGGCAGAGTAAATCAGCAGAACATGAACTCATTGAGATCGTCCAAGTTCTACCACAAGGCTGGCTCCATTTCATCTCTGTATTGGATTACAAACCTTGGGTTTTCTTTTCCCATCAAAATGCATGCTTAGTTTTATGTTGATCTCCCCAAATGGACCAATCAGATCTGTACATTCTAGAAGTATACACATTTTTCTCCCATTGATTTTTGCACATTTTTTCTGTGCCTTTTTCAATACTTTGTATTTGTTCATATTCATGTTCCGAGCACATTTTTTCTTGTGTTTTTTCCTGCAAATCACATTGCAAGTTCAGAAATATATAGATATCGAACACAGATTGAGTTCTGTTGACATTTTGTTCTAGGAGGTGTGAATCTGATAAATGCTGGTCAAAAATAAAATGAATTTCTGATACATTCCTAGCAGCAAACTTTTCTTCTTTGCCTGCCATGCAGAGGTGAAGGAAAAGCATAACCGAAGAGAGGCCACCCTGCCAGTCTAAACAAAAACTAAGAAAGCACTGTGGAAATGACAGAGCTAAGAGAAAAAGAATAGTAGCCCAACTAAGCAACATATTGAGGGAAGCCAAGGTAAGGGTGTGTGTATGTGTGGAAACTTCTTCCTCCCATGCCTCCTTAAACCTGACAGAACTTCTGCATGATGTCGCAAACTTTATATAGCCATGCATTTATTTCTGGTATTTTGTACATGGTTGTGATGTTAGCTGAGAAAACTTTACCAAATTTGTTCATTCTTCTATGTAGGGTTGCTTGGATAATACAACTTAGCAAATTCCTATATGAAATAGCTTGGTCACCACCACTCAAACTAACATGCATACCGAATATAGCACTGGATTTCACATTACTCCCAATGCTGGACAAAAGTTTTTGGTAGCTTCACCTTGCATCAATATGAAATCAACTTTAATCACATCTGGGGTCATTTTGTTACCCCAGAAAAAAGTGTCTCAGGAAAGGCAAATGCTGCCTATTAAAAAGACTTCCTTTGGCCAAATGTTTTCCATGAGGAAGCGTTTCAGGTATCAGCAAGTACAAATAATGTAAAATGTAAGCATTTAAGCTATGCAAAGCACTGCTCAGATGATTAACTCTCATTCTGTGCAACAATAGTTTGGCCTACAAATTTTAAACCTTCATTAAATACTTTTCCTGAATGAATTTTAATTGTTTGTGGTTTTGTTCAGATACTTGGCTTTCAAAAGAGACTCAGGTGACTTGTATTCAACCTTATTTGCCTTTTTTCTGGGTTCTTTGTTTGGTCCATGAGAGCATTTTTGTCCCAGGCATGTTTTGGTGTACAGAAAGATAATGGCAAAAGGTAGGAGGCTTCTACACTACAAGGGAGGAGGCTACAAGGGAGAAGGGATGTATTCTCGTATACGTTCAAACAGATATCGAAGTGCATTTTTAAGACAATGCTTTTTTAAATTGTCAGATGACTTCTATTTTATTTGTTTGTTTGTTTAACTTGTATTCCATGCTAGTAGTCCCAGTTTATATTGTGGTTTTAAACTTTTGAAAGCCTGCACTATATTTTATGCTGCATTTTATGGTGGAATTACTATGAACCACCTAGAAATCTTCTGCTATTGGTAAGTATAGGAATGCAAAAAGTAAATATATAAAATATATGAATAAAGTGGAAATAGACAGGAAAACAAGAGTCTGTCATCCTGGGTTCAAAACCAGAACAGGACTGTTCTACCATCACTGGTTTTGTTGATGGCCCAAGACCCACTGGTTTCATAACAGGGCCCGGGGACTTCTAAAAAACAAACCCCATTTCTGGATTGGGATGTCAGTGGGGCTCCCCTCTTGTGAGCTCTGCTAACCTGCCCTTGTTTCAAAAATAGCATTTCCATTAATTTTGGTTGATTCTGAAAATGCAACAGCTTCTGTCATGAGCTGAACCACCTCCTTTGCACAAAGACACAGGCCTTCCTGTAAAATGTTCATCACTGACCAAAGCATTTTCCAGGAACACAAGCACCCAGAATGAATCTCTGAGAATGCACAGAATTTCTAGAAACTCTTTTTATGAGTATGTCTCGGCTCCATCCTTTTGGATGGAAGGGCCTGGGAGGGGCCTTTTGGAAATAAGACATACTCATAAAAAGAGTTTCTAGAAATTCTCTCCGCATGCTTATCCTCTAACCAGATACTCCTCCTCTGCTGATGTCCTGGCATGAGGTCAAGAGCCATGCTCACTTCTTCTGCCTCTAAGAAACTCCCGTGTTTATTGACCTTATGTCTTGCTTATTCCAAGAGGCTGTCTGCACACCTGGGGAGTCTGGCCTTGAGATGGGTCTCCTCTTCTCTCATCTCAGTGTCTAGAACTAGCCCACATTCCAAGGCCCCCTCCTGCTCTTCCTCTTCCTCTTCCTGTGAATTCCAGTCAGCAGACCTTGAGAATGTTCACCAAAGTCTTTCTCACTCCCAACAGCTTTATTGTGCAAGTTCTGGGTTGAATGATTGCATGAGTCAAATAGGATGCTTCCCAGATTCAGTCATTCTCACTTCATTCTCACAATCATCTATGCACACAAACAGGATACCACCCAGATTTGTGTATTCCTGCTTTTGTACTCCAGGTCTCTGGCTTGGCATTAAAATAGGTAAGTGATGTGTGTCGGGCATGAGCCATTTATGACACTTCCTGCTGGATACGGCTCACCAGCAATATGTCTAAGCACCTTGGTGCTTTGGGAAAAAACCCTGGTTTTGCAGTTGTAAGCATGTAGCAAAGACAGGAGAAGTTGCCACTGCTGCTGAAACAACATTTGTATACCACCTTATTTGCTAAGATTCCATCAAAGTGGTACAAACCAAGGAACACAATCTGAAAGCCACTGTTCATAAACAAAAAGTACCTCCGTGTTTTCAACTTGTCATAAGTAAGTACAGGGAGAAAGATGGTAACATGTCTTACCATGTTCATCATCAGAAATTTGGCACCAGAATGAACAAATGGATGAAGGAATAAAACCTGGATGCAACTTTAAAAATGCTACACTCAACAAATCTCTGAAAGTAAGCAGTATTGTACACACAAAGCACAAATGATGTACAGAAAATATATGGTCTGGAAGGGAAGCAAATGATGAACCGTATGTACTAGTTCAATCTACTAATGGAATTTAGTTGGTACTAATTATGCTCATTGTCAAATGACCCATGTTACATGAGATTAGTTTTCCTCAAAATGGTAGGTTTATATATGTTGCTCAAGGCGATGATTTGCTCCAAAGACCGACAATAAGCCCTTCTATTTGTAATTAATACATTTAAATTGAAAGTACCCACAAGACTTTATAGCAGATCCAACATTAATTAAACTTGGTAATATACCAAGCAAATTCAAGTTTTCACAGAAGGAACCATACACATACAGTTCCCTGTGACATATTGATTATCCACTAAAGCACACAATCTTCTGAGAAAGCAGTTTCATTATCTTAGACTTCCAGGTCATGTCTGCCTACTTGGAAGTAAAACCAATTTTAGTAAGGGGGCTTTGTCCTAACTGAATGTGCATAGGGCTTCAGCCTCAGGCTGCTGTCTTACATGTATATATGTACGTACCTGTCAATAGAACCTATTGGCCTGAATAACGCTTACTTCTGAGTAGGCAGGTATAGGATTTAGGGGACATGCAAGAAATTTGTTGTATCAGTCTTCGTTTGTTTTTAATGTACCCAATTCATACTTTAGCTAGCCAAGATATTATTGCATTAGACTAATGGTAGCTAACATCATAACCCAGTGCAAATACCAGAAACAAGGTCATGCCTGGATAACGTTTGCTATATCATGCAGAAGTTCAGGATACATGGGCTGAGGAATTTTCCATTTGTCTACCCTTACCTTGAGTTCCTTGGATTAATTAGCTGGGCTGCTCTTCTATTTCTTTTACCCCTTTCATATCCCAATGTTTTCTTAGTCAGGACATTGTTAAATCCTGAAGTCTGCATTTTTGAGAGACTTCCAATTAAGCTTGTCTCAGGAAAAGTGTGCCCGGAAAACATGCATTTGAGGCAAAAGTGCAAACAGCACTGTGTATTTGAGAAAAATGTATATGGAACATCACGGCAGCATTATGAAGTATGCTGGGAAAAAGTGCACTTTTATAAATGTACACAAGATTGTTAACATGTCCATTCATGGTACATCATGAAAAATGCCAATTAAAAGGTGTGGTGTTTAATTTTTCAATCAGTGGGGGGCAGAAATAGAATGGAATGAGATTGACCTCACTCCTGATCAATTTGGTAATACAGAGAATGAGGGAGCCATCTGTCAATTATTCTGCCTGTCTAACATCCCCAACATATTTGAGAATATCAGTGCCTGGCATTTCCTTTCTGCGGCATCCCACCTCAGGGACATATGAATCCTGCAGTCACCCCCACTCCCTCCTATTTATGTATATCTTGTCATGATTGGAGCCAGCTGGAGTCAGGGGTCAGACTAGATGGCCCAGGATACCCCTTCTGACTTGCTCTGTTTCTATGTTTCTATGAAAATTCTCTCAATCTTCACTGTGGCTTAGTCACAACTAGTTCTAATTTGAGAGTAAAGAACATACAGGCATCTTATTCTTTCAGCACTGCAGAGAGGAATAGCTTCTTATCCAATCAGCATCTCTCCAACAGAAGTAAATCCATCTTAAAGCAGAAATGAGAGGATATGCAGAATCTCCCTAGAGCTGAAGCCACAGCACCTATTGTCACAGACAATCCTGCTTCCTGCAGGCTGGAACTGCATCCTCGGCAGACCACTCCACAAAAAGCAGATGCATTGAGTTACTTAGTTACTCCTGTAAGTTGTGTGCTTGTAGGACACAAATAAGCTTTGCTATGCCTGGGTTTCCTCATTGAAAAGCAGAATATCTCTCGGTAGTGCCACCCAGATTGGAATCAGGAGTGGCTTATTTTTGGGCACATCCTGGGACTGCTTCCTTCCTTCCCCTACCCCAGCATCTTTTGTGCAAGGCTGGCTCAAGGCCATTTGTTTTCATGCATGCAGCCATTGAGTATGTGGTGGCTCTGTCTTTTGCATCTTCCAACATACCTGGCACAGCAAGCTTGCTTAGGCTGCGCAGCCTGCACATCTCTGCTCTCAACACAGACAGACACTTGAGGAGATCAGGGCAAGCAGCTAGAAGTGCTTCCAGCACTTCCTGCCAGCAGTCTCCTCTCCCTGCCCAATGCTAGGCTGGGCTCAGTTCTGAGCAACTGACAAGAATATTCTGAAATCGACCAAACCTACCCGTATTTCATCCACAACAGTAAATGTACACTTTTCAAACAAAGAAACACAAACACCACCTTTATCGTGCAAAGAGAATAATGCACAATGCACATAGCATATTTGCTCATATCCTGCACAATACTTGGAAGGGAAACTGCCTTTCTTGGGATTCTTAAGGACTAGGTACAGTCGCCTCTCCTGCTAATTTGGAAAGCAATTAAAAATAAACGATTTTTAACATCAAATAATGGAGTGCTGAGGAAGATGACAGGCCAGAGTTTGATCTACTACTAAATTGTCCAACTCATATAAGACAATGAGAACTGATGGTAAAGGATCATTTCACTAGTAATGAAATAGGAGATTTTATTGCCCCCCAAGATCATCTTAATGTCTTCATACTATTATTACTGCAACAGATATTCCTGCCAGTATTGCTACATCTCTTTAGCTCCAGCAGTGTGATAGGCACATCATCTACTCTATTTAGGCTACAAATCTGATTTGTTATTGTTTTTAAATCTATGATAATTGCTATATTCACTCATTCAAGATAGTAAAAGGAATATATAATTTCCGTGGGATGCCTTATAGCACTTCATGCTTACACTCATTTTGCAAATCCCTGCAAGTGATAAAATGGTTCGTGGTTTGTGCAGCATCTCAAGAAAATGCAGAGCAACAGGATTCTATTGGTGTTGTATTGAAAAAAGTCACAGTAGTTATTACAATATAAACTAATGGCAGATGGTAAGTGGTTAGCAGCTGCAAGTGACATTTTTGCCAAGGATGATCTGCCATGTTAGCCTATAATTACTTCATTTATTTAAAATATTTTATGCCACCTGAATCAAAATCTCTGTGAGGTGGCTTACAAGTTGAAGGGTTTGAACAGTAAAATGTAAAATTCTGTGAATTAAAGCAGCAGGAGACACTAAAAATAACAGCAACATTTAACATTCTAATATAGAGGACAAAGAAGGACTTTCCTTTATTTAATAAGCAGAGAAGAGCATCCAAGTCTACCCTGAAATATACTCAGGTAGGCTTGATGTTTTAAGGATGAAGCTAGTATAGAAAAGGCCCCATTTCCTTCATGGATCAATCTGATTGAGCTTATTGGTGAAGATATGGAAGATATTCAGATATTTTATGGGGGTAAAACTGATTAAGAAAAGAAAAATAACAGAATTTCTTTTTAAAGGACCTAGCATGGATGTATATAAGATTGTGAAAGTACTGCAACAAGGATGCATAGAAGGGAGAAAGAAAGTGGTGTCTTCAGCAAGAATGAGCAACTGCTGAAAGATCAGTCCTCCAAATTCCCCAAAGTTCCTTCTCTTACGAAATAAAATCCCCCCCCAACCCCGCCCCGTTTCAGGAAGTGTTTTGGACTTTTTTCTCTTGGCATTTTTTGCTGCCCTGTCACTGCAAGGTGGCCCAGGATGCTGTCTGCATGTGCTTTCTTTAAATCACATATCTTTCCATCACTACCTGATCTGAAAAAGCCATGCTGGGAGAAAGTTACCCCATGACATCTTCTCCTAGATGAGTGGTGGCGAACCTATGGCACGTGTGCCACAGTGGGCACACAGAGCCCTCTCTGTCGGCACGCGAGCCAAGTCGCCCCAGCATCGCTCCCGCAGCCGAGCATCAGATAACTGCACACACAGGGGCCATGCGCATGCTCGGAAAGCAGTAGCGGCACCAGGTGATGACATCACGAGCCGCGACTCATTAGCCGCGACTTGTCCGAGCTTTTGCATGGCCAGTCAGTGCTCTGCCAGGAGATTAGATAGATAGATAGATAGATAGATAGATAGATCTATATATCTATATCTATATCTATCTATCTATATATATGTTCTTGGACTGGCTGTTTTTTCTAAACTACAACCTCAGTATTCAGGTTTCATTGCAGTGTTGGCACTTTGGGATAAATAAGTGGGTTTTGGGTTGCAGTTCGGGCACTCAGTCTCTAAAAAGTTCACAATCACTGCCCTAGACTTTACTGAAACACTAGAAGGGGGACACAGAGAGCTAGTGACTCGAATCTACAGGGATGGATGGAAAGGACACTCTCCTTCATAGGTGCAATATGCCTGAGAATCCCAAACCTCATCTATGGACATTGATCCAAAATGTTCTTTGATTGTTTTCCTTATCTGTCAAATGGCATGAGGAAGGTTGAAAATTTACTATTATGCTCATATTATGCTTCCGTGCTGACTAATTGTAATTGCCATTATCATTTTTTTCTTTTAAATTAATTTGTGTGTATGTGTGCCATTTAACTTTTTGCTTAATTTTAACTTTTGTTAACTACCCATAGAGTCTTGGCTACTGGGCAGTACAAAAATGAAGTAAAAAAAAGGGAGGGTTGTTTTTTGGACAACACTAACCATGACCCACTCTTTAAGAAATCGTCACTCGCAGCTCTGTAGCTGAATGACAAATCCTCGCATTTACTTTAATCCACCTTCATTTTTTTAAAAGAAAATATCTCAAGCACTTTTCATGCCTGATTGCAGAAATGTGTGAACATTGTGACATTCTGATCAAAACATGAACTGAGCACAATGCTCAGTCATCCCCACATTTCACTCCAAAAATTAGGCCAGGGAATTTGGAGCTCCAAAATCCAAAGGCAGCACATTCTAATGGAAAGGTGTGCTTGACTGTGGAGTAGACTCCCTGGGGAGGTGGTGGATTTTCCTTTAATAGGGGTATTGAAAGAATTGATGGATGGGCATCTCATACCCCACCTTGCCAGCCCCTTATTTTTCACTCTCAATTTGTCTTATATTTGCACATATTCTTTTCCAGTAACAATTTTCAGAGGGATAGTTCAGACTCTTGCTGCAAAATTACCAAGGAGCCTTGTTCATCTTAAAGGGGGACAAATACTTTGGAAGATTATGCCATGTACATTTTTTTAAGGTGTTCCAAGACTTCTTATCATTTCTTCTATCGTGATTGTGATGGTTATGTGCCATCACATTGTCTCTAATTTATGGCAAACCTGTAAATGAATGGCCTTCAAAAGGTCCTGTCCCTCTAAGCTCTCCTCAGCTCAGCTCTTGTAAATCCAAGGGTTTGGCTTCCATATGGAATTGTGATCCATGTCCTCTTCGGCTCTTTTCTGCTGTTGCCTTCAAGTCTCCCTAGAATGACTGTAATCTCCAGGGAGTCATTTCTTCTATTGTATTACAGTCTCTTCTCTAGTCATTCAGATAACTTGAGAATGTATGGCTTTCCATATGTTCTTGGACTCCAGCTGTCATCTATCCTTGCCAGCATCCTTGAATGGTCAGGAAGGATCAGTATTCTAGTCCAACAATATCTGAACTCTTTGCAATTATGTCTACTGTAGATGTCCCACCATCAGAGACTGAAACCCTACAGGCCATCAGCCAGCTGTCCAGTGGCAAGGCCTCAGGATCTGACGTGATCCCAGTGGAAGTCTGTAAGGAAGGTGGTGCAGTGCTTGTCAACAGACTCATTCAGCTGTTCCAGTCCTTCTGGAATCAAGGATTCATTCCTCAGGAACTGAAAGATGCGTTAATTGTACACCTCTACAAGAGGAAAGGAAATCAACAAGTCTGCAATAATCATAGAGAAATATCACTGCTTTCCATTGCAGGCAAGATCCTTGCACATGTGTTGCTGAATCGCCTGACTGACCACCTGGAAAAGGGTCTACTACCCAAGCCACAGTGTGGCTTCCACAAAGAGTATGGCACTGTGGACATGACCTTCACAGTCCAACAGCTCCAAGAGAAGTGTCAAGAGCAGAATCGTGAACTGCACACCATCTTCGTGGATCTCACCAAGGCTTGTGACACTGTCAGTCACGAAGGGCTGTGGCGCATCATGTTGAAGTTGGGGTGCCCTGACAGATTCATCCTGATGGTACATCAGTTCCATGATGGCATGACAGCTCGTGTTTTGGACAACAGAGAAGCTTCAGAGGCCTTTCCCATCACAAATGACATCAAGCAAGGGTGCGTGCTGGCACTGACCCTGGTCAGCATAATGTTTTCAGCCATGCTGTCAGACACCTTTCAGAACAGTTCCTTGGGAGTCAGCCTGAGATACAGGACTGATGGGAAACTGTTCAACCTGCAAAGACTCCAGGCTGTCACCAAGATAAAGGAGACTGTGCTACGTGACCTCCTTTTTGCTGAGGACTGTGCCCTGAATGCTGAATCAGAGCAGGAAATGCAAGCCAGCATGGACAAATTCGCAGCAGCATGTGACAACTTCGGCCTCCTCATCAACACAAAGAAAACCAAAGTGATGCATCAGCCAGCTCCTAAAGCCCAACACCAAGAGCCCACCATCACAGTGAAGGGACAAAAGCTGCAGGCAGTGGACCAATTTACATATCTTGGCAGCACCCTTTCCCGTGCAGTGACATCGAGGTCAACTGCAGAATTGCCAAGGCAAGTTCAGCATTCAGCAGACTGCTGACCAAATTGTGAGACCGCCATGGAATAAGCCTTGCTACAAAGCTTAAAGTCTACCGAGCAGTAGTGCTAACTACCCTGATGTATGGCAGTGAGACTTGGACTGTATATAGGAGGCACTCTAGGCAACTGAACCACTTCCACACGACTTGCTTCCGCAGGCTTTTGAAGATCCAGTGGCAGAACAAGTTACCAAACACAGAAATCCTCTCCAGAGCAGGCCTGCCATCAGTTCATACCCTGCTGATTAAAGCTCAGACATGCTGAGCAGGCCATGTTGCAAGGATGCCAGACCACTGCATCTCCAAACAGCTCTTCTATGGTGAGCTGTCTCAAGGAAAGCGGGGGACAAAAGGGACAACAGGGGACAAAAGAAGCAATACAAAGCCACACTGAAAGCCTCTCTCAAGTCCCTGGATATTGACACCTCCTCCTGGGAGACCCTGGCCCAAGATCAATCGACATGGCACATGCTGATCCACCAAGGCTGTCAAACATCTGATGCCAGAAGGACAACCATAGCACAAGAGAAGTGAGCACTCCGTAAAGCCAGAGTTGCAAATGCTGCAACAGTGGTGCCCACACATCTGCCCGACATGTGGCAGAACACTCCATGCCTGTATCGGCCTTATCAGCCACCTGTGGACATACTGTGGACAGTGCACAACTCATTAGATGTCAAGGTCTTATTTGAAAATGATGTATGAACATCATCATCCTCGCCAGCATGTGAATGGTCAGGAAGGATCAGTATTCTAGTCCAACAATATCTGAACTCTTTGCAATTATGTCTCCTGTGATTAATTCCAGATCCTTCTGAAGTGTCAAACAAAAAGGTCACACTATCAGGATGTTTCTTCTAATGTTTATCCATGCTCTGCTTCCTTAGACTTTACATTAATTTGTTCTAGTCCTGCTCTCTTGGTTCATTTTGCCTGACAGCCCTCGAGCGCAACTGAAGTGATGTGGGGAGTTCCATTCAGTGAATCCACAATACTATCTATGACACCAGCTTTTCCTCCTTGCTAAACAAACTGGGTTATATGCAGAAGTGTTTCTTTCCAGTGCTTGGTCCCAGTTAAGATAAAATGAGAAATGGTAAGAGTACAGAATTGGTAAGAAATTAACTATACTAAGCATTTTAATGGAGCTGTGAATGCCAGTGTGGTGTAGTGGTTAGAGTGTTAGACTGGAACTCAGGAGATCTGTGTTCTAGTCCCCACCTGCTATGAAGCTCACTGGGTGACTTTGGCCCAGTCACAGACTGTCAGCCTAACTTATCTTCCAGGGTTGTTGAGAGGTAAAAATGGAGAGGAGGAAGCCCATGGAAAAGAGAAAGCCCAGTTGGAGTCCCTTGCAAGAGGATAAAAATGTGATAAGAAATGAACACATTTTACCTGATTTGCATCTCCTAGGCCTTTCAGCAAGCCATGACGGTGTGTATACGAAAATCTGCTTTTATGCCATATGTGCCTTTTAGGAGTGAAAAAATGCATGCAACATGCACACATAAACAACTGTATTTCAGCAGAATATAAACTTCTTGGGGATGTGAGGAAGATTTTTTAAATGGGTGCAAAATTGCATGCATTCTTCAGAAGCAGGACCAAATGAGTTTGACCTTAACAATATGTCAGTTTTAGTGAGACTGAAACTAACAGATCTGTGCATGCCTGGTCCAGAGTCATGTTCACTTCAGACTAGGCAGGTTACTTGAAAGCAGCAGCCAACCCTCCCTGAGACTTGAACATGCTGATGGGAATATTTTGGACAGGGGCATGGAGCCCAAACATAACTATCCCACCTTGTCATCCAGTGAACATACAAAGGTGCATTGCAATGAGTAAGTCTAGCATTTGGCTGACTGTTCTGATGGCGGGGAGCTTGTAGAAATCTGCAACAACTGTCACAAAATGTGTACATCCTGAACATCCAGATTTACAAATGTGCAGTAATCAGTCTTGCGCAAGTGAGAATCAAAAGCCAGCAGTACTTCGCTGAAATTCCTATTGAGGCTGCATTTCTAGCTCTGTGAGCAGATCTGAACTCTCAAGAGAAAGAACTGCCGGAATCGTCTTGCACAATTGCTCGACACTGATGCTAGAGGTGTTTAAATAATGCATGAGGTGGAGAAGGTTAACAATAACACTAGAACCCAGGGCCGTCCAATGAAGCTGATTGGTGTGAGGTTTAGGACAGATAAAAGGAAGGACTTTGTCACAATCTACAGTTAAACTATGGAATCTGCTGCCATGGGAAGTGATGATGGCCACCATTTGGATGGCTTTAAAAGGGTATTGGACAGATTTGTGAGGGAGGGGGCCATCCGTGGCTACTAGCCTTGCAGGTCATTTGCTTCCTCCTTTAGCAGAGGTGGCCTGCCTACATGCTCCAGTGGCTGAGGAACTGGGCAGGCAGAGACCTTGCACCCATCCTGCTTGAGTGATGCTGAGGGAAGCTATGTAAAAATGGTTATAAAAACAGAGATACAATCTTATAAATGTTCAAGCAGAAAAAAGGCCCTGTAACTCCCAGGAGCTTCAGCCAGGAGTTGTAGGCTCCCCCTCCCTGCCCCAAATTTACATGGGATTGCAGCTTAAATATATTTAAGAGTACATATTTAAGAGTACATAACTGTGCATGTCGGAAGGGAAGATGGTAAGACAGGCTAGTTTTTCATACAGACACCAAAAGCAATAAACTTTACTCTAATGTGGAAACAGGATCGAACAAAGTTAAGACTGGACAAATGAAAACTGTAGAGACGCTGAAATTGAGAGATATGACTGTCTCTATTTTTCCACCTGTGACTGATTGCATTTTCTGAGAAGTAATGGTTTATGTCAGCTTGAAAACAGGATCAGAGACTATGCCCTAGTTCAATTCAGAAGCTATGTTCCACCTAATGCATTGTTCCTATGTATGTTAAAAGTTCCATTTTTGATAACACTAAGTGATCTTTGCAAAAAATCAACTTGACAGAGCATAGTGGTGCTTAATGCAGAGGAATTACCGCAAAGTCCTGACCTTTTGTCAAAGATACCTTAAAATGTGCAAACCATGCTTTCAAAAAGTGGGGGATGATGAAAAATGGTTTTCCAGAGTCATTAAAACTTGGGAACACACACACTAGATCAACACTACTGAATTCCTAAAAACAGCAAACTTGTTTGAAAGCTGCCCATTAGCATCGTGTTTTCCTGGATGGCCATAACAATAAAATACAGATCAATAACATTAGGTAGAAATACATAATTAAAATATCATAAGAAATAAAGCAGGATAAAGATCACAATATACATAATTAAACAACAAAAAATTAATATATTTAAACCTGTGCAATTAATACAGGTGGTCTAAGTAGTGTGTCAAAAAGAAAGGCTTTTTGCTGGGCACCTAAAACTCAACAAGGTAGGAGGCTGGTGCATCTACAGTGGCAGAGCATTACATTAATTGGGGTGCTACCACAAAAAGAGCCCTAAATTGTATTGAAGGGAAATAGCTTTCAAAAATCCATTCTTTTAGGGAAATTGCTTGCAAAAGATGTTCACATAGAGTAAAATACTTAGCAAAGTGCACAAGTTAAGAGAAATTTTCATGCAGACTCAATGTCTGTGAAGAACTTAACTCAGCATGGGAGAAAGTCCCAAAGTTCAAGATGAACTGCATGTATGGTTGGAAAAACAAAACTAAATCAAGAAATAAGTAGAAACCAAAACAGAGATATTTCTCTATCCCTAGTTCTAACAGCAACACAGCTATGAGTTTACTACCCTGCAGTGGTCAGGCAGAGAGCCTTCCCCAGATGTCATCCCTGTAGGGGGTCTTCCATGTGGAAACAGAATGAAACAAACTTGATCTTAGTAAGAAAATCTTAGTGTGGCTTGGTATGTCCATCTAGGGATATGGCAAAGCTCCGTGCAATCTTTCCCTCTAGCATTCCTTCCTCTCAGACTTCCGCTTGTGCTTGGCTCTGCCACCGGAAGCAAGCCAATCTGAGAGGAATTGCACAAACACCCCTGGTGGTGCCCCTTGGTGGTGCAACCAGCAGCCTTCTTCACATCATGCACCACACAAGCAAAGGCTGCTGCGTGTGGTGCAGAAGAGGGATGCTGCTTGCACAGCATTCTGTGGGGCACGATTCCTGGCACACACCAGGCACACAGACTGGGAACTTGGACCAGAGTTTGGGAAGCCAAGCCCAGGGAATCTGATGGATTCCCCAAAATGGATCCCTCCACATTCCTAAATCCGTCTATCCCTACACAGTTTTCAAAATTAAAGGGTTAAAAAGTCTGGGACAATATAAAGGTCTTAACCCGGTACTGAGAAGTTCACAGAGAGGCACCAACAGAGCTTCTCTGGGCACAGCATTCCTCAATCAGGGCACAATCTTGGGAAGGACAGCTTGGAGAGAGGTCCTCTAGATTTTGCCCATTGCAAGTTCTCCCCTCACATGCTCCCAGTAATACAGTGACTGAAGTCCTTCTCTTCCAACCTTGAATTTTGCTCCTGCAGGATTTTTCCTTTATTAATTTGATGTATATCCCACTTTTTCTGAAAGAATTCAAAACAGCTTACGTCATTCTCCTCCTCTTGCTCTCATCTTATCCCCACAACAACAACCTTATGCAAGCAAGAGGTAAAGGGTAGTTGTAAATCCTACAGAAGTGGAGCCAGTGGTTATTCTCCCACTATTCCAAAGGAAAGGCACCTAAATCTTGCCTCTCTTTTGGGCATTTAATAAGCCCCATATTTTTTCCAGTTCCTGCGAACTGTTGCCAGAATCACTAGCTTCTTGGCTGTGAGATTCCAAGGATTTACAGAGATCAACATTTTCTAGCTGGACATACATATCTTCTGGGACTCCAGAGATGATTTTTTTTATGCTGCTATTGAAGAAAACCAACCTAGTGAGAGGGCAAAGCTCAAGCCCTTTGGGATTTCCACTGGCCCTCCAGGCAGAGTACTTTTAATGGGCCTGTTAAAATGAATGGGGCTGCCCTGAGCTCCTTGTGAACCTCCCATTCATTTGACTGCAGAGGCAAACTGCCCTGCAAACTAGACCCAACACACCCATTAATATTAATATCATGTTTCACAAGGGGAAGCTAATATGAAAGAATGCAATTAGAAGCATTGTTGTCTAGATCAGAGGATAAGCCAACAACACCACGCACGCCGTTGGCTTTTCATTTAGTACCAGGTTATCTTTCCCTCGGATCGTCATTTACAAGGGGGAGGCAAACAATGGATGATTAGTGCAGGCCACGTACTTGGTCCCCCTTTCAGATTTCTGCTCCTGTCTCTACACACAACACACACACATCCTCGCCTTTTTTACCCTAGCAGTGATTTCTGCCTCTCAGTGACTTGATTGTTCTGATGACCTCAATCAAAAGGCAATTACCCAGTGAGGGCGGAAGGTAATTATTCTCATCAAGGAGAGAATTGAATGCACCTGAATAGACAGCTGCAGTTCTTCCAGGGATTACATTAGGACACTAGAAATTGCCTTTGCTAATTTGTGATGCGTGTCAAATATATGATAAAAAGCTGATTTGTTTGCAGGACAACCCTGGGCCCCAGCGGTACGGCAATCTTCCTTCTCATCCGTCCACTCCCCCAACGGAGAGAGGCAACGACGAGGCAAGCTTGTTGCTTTGATCTGATTCTTTGGCCACCTCAGCATGCTGCCCCTTAAGCAGCAGCAGCAGCAGCAGCAGCAGCAGCAGCAGCAGCAGCAGCAGCAGCAGCGTCATCGAGGAATATGTAGATGGAGAGAAAAGACTCTTCAGATGGACCCATTATAATTTCAAGAAATGTAGAAAATGAGTATTATATTGTAGTGAGTTGACCGCACCATTCTAAACCAGGAAGGAAGGAAGGAGGGAAGGTCAGCTTGTAGAACTAATTCCTCAAGTACAGATCAGCATGAGTAAAAAATTATGGGGTTGACAGAACTGCAAGATATGGAAGAGCACTTGCATAATCAACCTTCTGAAAGGGTTTATTTTTATTTTTGGTGAAGGGTGAGGGTAAACAAAGGAGTCTTTCAATGTTGCATCAAGAAATCAGTGGGTCTATTCTAAATATGGTGAGATCTAGGTCATGTGAACTGATGCTGCAAGAGGTCTTTCCAAGTCATTAGGGTGGATCCAGACTCAAGCATGCTCAGATGCTTTTGGAAAAGGAGGTTGCCTACAGGGGAATCTCTAAGTGTTACATAAAGAAATCGGCAGGTCTGCTCAAATTATAGCTAAATTTGGATCCAACCACCATCATAAATTTTTACAAACTGATTCCAAAGGCAGTTTGCAAAATGATCTCTACACTCATTCTGTTTGGTGCCACCCTCCAGAGGGAGGCTGTTTTATTTTCTCTTCTTTCCTTCGTTTAAAAATGAATACATAAATTCAGTTGCCTTGGGGGACAACAAGAAGTCATGCTGAGCTGAAGGCTTTTAATATCCTTTTCATGTAACTTTAGGATTCTTTTTGTGTCCCTCCCCCTTGCTTTTGGACATTGAACATAATTAGTGTATGCTGTTATTCCCTTTTAGTAGGTTGGCAAAACTGTTTTGAATCACCTCTGGCTGTTCTTTATGACTTAACACTGAAAATTCATTTCTCTGCTTTACAACCGGAACTCTCATAAAACCAGTATTTTCACTTTTGGATATAAATAAATAAATGCAATTCTGTTTAGCTAAGGATTATCTGGGTTTTAGGGGTGACATTTATCAATTTATATGAAGGTGAATACATTTTTCTATTACCACTGTTTTCTGTGCAGACACTTAATACCATTGTTATACTTTTAATGAGAGAAGAGTTTGAACACATCTGGAATTTTATTTTAGGTTACTTCAGCTAGACATGCTGCTAAGGTTTGAGCATCATGTTATCCCTGAATGCCTAATTCCAGAAATGTCAATTAGAGGGCATAGTTTTTTGCTTTTTCTTCAACAATGAAATTAATTTATTAAATTTCTAACCTGCCTCATTAACCATATGGCTCTCTGGATGGGTTACAGCAATAAAATACACAATAGAATAAAATAGATATTAAAATACAATATAAAGCTACAATTCAACAAAATTAAAACCAATATAAGATGCACCATGGTAATGACATACCCACAGTTAAAATGCACCTTAAAACAAGTTAACAATTAAAATGCCATCAAAATAAGGCTTTTACCTGGTGCCTAGCTGAACCTCTCTGGAGAGTTGATTCCAAAGCTGGGGTGCCATTGGAGAAAAGGTCCTTCTTTGTGTTGCCACCCTTCTCAATTCCTGAGCAGTGGGTTCCTTCAGAAGGACCTCAGATGCAGATCTAAGGTGCTGGGTAGGTTAGTATGGGAAGAGGCGCTCTTTTAGATACCCTGGCCCCAAGGCATTTAGGGCTTCAAACACCAGTGTGAACACCTTGAATTGTGCCTAGACCTCATCTGGGAGCCAGTAAAGATGGTAGAGGACTGACTTTATATGATTGTATCTGCCAGTCCTCATTAACAATCTGTCTGCCCTATTTTGGACCAATTGAAGTTTCTGGACCATCTTCAAGGGAAGCCCCATGTAGAGTGCATTGCAATATTCCAGATGAGAGGTTAATAACAGTGCACAGATAACTGTTGCCAGGTCCTGTCCAGCCACAGCAGGTGTATCAGCTTAAGCTGATAGAAGGCACTCCTGGCCACCAAATCCACCTGGAATTCCAGGGAAAAATTGAATGGCAAAACCTCAATATTAAAATAGTTATCTACATTTGAAGTGGGCTTGCTCATTACCAGGAACAAGATGGTAGACTTTGGTGATATGATGCTGGACTGTAGCACATCAGGGAGCAGGGGTTCTATTTTCAGATTGCCCATATGATCCAAGAGTCCTTAAGGACACAATCCTATGGTCTTCTAATACTACTGGGATGTCAGAGCCAGTTGCGGCCTCAAGGCAAGGACATCCAAGACCAGGTTCCCATCTTCCCCTCTCACAACCAGCATGGAAAAAACTGTTCCAGCTGCCTTTCCCAGAATGCAAACATGCCTCAGAGAAAATGAAAAAAGGTGTGTTGGAGTTGGGGAGAGATGGGGCAAATGATTTAAGCTGATTCTTATCAGTACTGTAGCCTCCTTTCATCCCCTCAATGGTGCTTCATCTGGTCAACTGAAAATAGCCATCAAGATAAAGCACAGAATGCAAGGTGTGGGGGCAGTGAAGACTCTCACAAAGGTGCACTTTGCACTGTACATCGGATGCACATAACCTTCCATATTCAGAGAATTATATGCACTTCATGCAAGGGGCATCAGATTTCACCTTTTCATGACATGATCACATCAAGAGCTTCAGCCTAGCATAGCTCTCTTCTGGATGTACATGTAGGTAATGTCTATCCCTGGGGAAAGGAGTTGGCTGAAAAGTGACAACTGTCCTGCAGTCTGCAATGGCATAGCCCAGAATAACACTGCTTTGGTCTTCCCAGTTGTGAGCTCTCAAATTAGAAAAAGCCACTATTTGAGTTTTGCTATTCTAAGAACATAAGAAACTAAGAACGTAAGAAAAACCAAGATGGATCAGATCAAAGGTCCATCCAGACCAGCACTCCATACACATGATCCACAATATCCCTCAGACAGGATGGGTGCAAGACCTCCATCTGCCCAAGCTCCTCAACTGGTGTAGCCTCTTTGCATTGTTGCCTATTTAGACTACAACTGGCATTGCTGTTGCTCTGTGCCATCAAGTCATCTCCAACTTAAAGCAGCTCTATGAAAGCTCTCCAAAATACCTATCCTTGAGAGCCCTACTCAGATCTTGTAAATTTAAAGCTGTGGCTTCCTGCATGGAATTGCTTCAACTCATAGGCAGTTTACAATATTTAAAAATAACACACTCATTAAAACAATAAAAATAATCATATCCAATAAAAATATTAAATAGTTAATATCACAACAACAATAAATAGGTCATTGTGATAAAATGCTAAAACCACTGGGAGGACAACCAAAACGGATAATTAATATAAACATCAAAAATAGCTGTAATTTTTAAAAATTGATAAAAGTACCTAGAAAACAGGAACTTTTTCTTGGCTCCAGAAGGAGAGTAATGTTGGCAAATTTCTCTAGGGAGCTTATTCCATAAAGCGGGGGCAGCCACCAAGAAGGTTCTTTTTCTATTTGCCACCCTTCTAACTTCCTTGAGGGAGGATCCTTTAGAAGGAACTCCTACCCAGATCTTAGTGGTCAGGCAGGTATATATGGGAGAAGGTGGTCCTTTAGGTAGCCAGGTTCTAAGCCATTTAGAGCTTATGAGCCAGTCACTGAAGATAGAATGGAGAAGAGGAGACCCTTGTAAGCCACCTTGGATTTCTTGAAAGAGGAAGAGATAAGATGTAATGTAACAGTAATCTGTGGTTTTTATTAGAACATTGAAAGGGATTGCCAGAACTGTAATGATCTGACTTGTGAAGAAATCATGCATTTGGAGGCAGGACAAGGACGTGTGCCTCGGTCCCCTCTGCAGAATTTGTAACTCTTAATAACGAGGGGAAATTGTGAACTCCGGCTATGCCTGAATCGCGAACTTCTGCTGTGCCTCTGCTCTCTACCTGCTTGGGGCTTTCTGACGTTGGGTTGTTAATGAACAGGACAGCACACTGCACATACGTCGCTTTTTCTAATAATAAATGGCAATGAAGTACTACAAGCGTCTTCTGCAGAAGTGGGTGAGAGATGGATATAATGAACACACAGAGGGGGGGCACTTTAAAGTCAATGTGTGGCACTGGCAGGCACCAAACCAATTATGCAAATAATGTCCGCATCACTCATGCGCTGTTTTGCAGATCAGCAAGCGCCGTAAAGTTCTTTCTAATGAGAACTTTTGCTGATTGTTAGCAAGGGAAGGCAGTCCCTTGACGTGCCTTGAAAAACAGGTTTGTGGGAGGGGGCGATTTCCTTCATTTCTCTTCCAGGAAGACTGCAATTCTAAATCTACAGGACAAAGAAACAGAAGAGCAATCACAATGCTAATGGTGAAACCTACTTTTGGGGCAAATATTTGCATCCAGAGGACCTACAGGGCCGGGGATGGACAACAGGGAGTGGCTTGGCCTATTCACACCTATCAGTTATGATTAGACTCCAGTTAGAAACCCAAAGACAACAAAACATCTCTGTGGGTTAAAAATGGCATTAGACTGTGTCTCACAACATGGCGGACTCCACTTCTTTGGACTACAACTCCCAGCATTTCTGAGTGTTGTCCATGCTGGCCAGGGATGATGTGAGTGGAAATGCAGTGAATCTGGAAAGATGTGCTATGTTGAGGAAGGATGGAGTGTGTTACAGCAGAGTGCCTCAGAAACCCCACTCACCCCCTTCAGCATGTCCCTCGAAAGCACTAGCAATCTATGATCATGAGCTAAATATGGAACGCTGTCAATTATATAGATACACTCCTGTCCTCTTCCTATTGAAGGGTGAATCTGTCAGTTTCACCACCCCCACATTCCAATTTTAAAAATGGCAAGTTCTTTTCACATCAGATATGAAAAAATGTGCTTGTTTGGGTAAGTTCTAGTAAAAAACTCAGAGCAAGACTGATTTATCCACAAATGGACTTTTAAAAATATCATTAAAATCCACAAACGCTTCTACAACTTGCATTTTGTATGTGCATTTTTGCTTAATATGTACATCATTGATAAGCAATTTCCATAATATAATGCATTTGCAACATTCTTTCCTCTCTGATTTATTTTTGTCTGGAAAAGATGTACTTTTGCATGTATTTTTAACTGGAGAACTCCTCTGTAGAATTCAGGGAATTGCAAAACATAATCTAAGGTGAAGTTTCAATAGTGCTTTTAAAGTGTAAAATTAGGTAGATTGAATTAAAAAGTAAAATGAATGAATTTCTTCCCCAGATTGTAGGTTCCAGGTGGGGTCATGTAGAGGGGATCAGGAATTCAGAAATTCCACTGCTTTTTCTTGGAATCCTCCCAACATTTTGCTTGAGATGGAAACTTCTGGACCCAGTTTTAAGTGAAATCTAGTAGCATTACTTCTTGTCAGGTATTACTAGCATGATATAATTTGGCCCAAGAGAGAAACGTTCAGTGTCTTAATGGCTGCCTGCATCATCTAAACATATTTCCATCTGGGAGAAAAATGATTTGCTGAATAGGAAGCAAGCAAAACTAAGCAAGCTCATTTCATGTCTTCAGAAAACCTGCAGGAGCCGGTGTCAAGGGAGGAAAACAAATGCCTGTGCTGCAGCCTCCACACATACGAAAAAGAGCTGCTTTAGCAAGGCGATCATCTGGTTTCTTGAGCATCACTTGCACTATCAGCAGGCAATTCGTCACCTAAATGCTTTTCTAAACATTACTGGTTTGGACATGCTCCAACTGGAGCATTTACAGCCCTGTTCCTTTAAGTTTTTTACCGAACAGGAACAGAACTCGTAGAAGCACAATTGCACATCGATGTACACACAAGGCTAGTACCACGTTATGGCAATCACCTCTTGTGGCTGCGGGAGCCCCGGACCACAGCAAGCCCCCCTGTGCACCCCCTTGGAGGGCCCTCTGAAATGGAGACTCCAGTCAGTGAGGGGAGAGCTGTCATTTCATTTCCTACAAAGTCCTATACCAGGAGTGCATTCGCTCTTAGGTCCCAAGGACTCTATACGGCACTGCATGACTCTGTACGCACATAAATGTACATGCACAGACCCACACGGGCATATATTTATTTACACATATTTATAGGCCACTGATAACTGTCAAGGCCTTCCTAGGCAGCTTACAATACATTAAACATAATAAAACATATTACGATCTGAGCGGGTAGGTAGCTATATATGGTGTGTACATATAGAAATAGATGCATGCAAACAGAAGCACACACTGATGGGCATATGGATGCTCACACTTCTCACCAGTGATCCAGACACACATTGGTTTCTGTTCACTGCTACGAGTGGAGGGAAGAGAGCAATCTGTGGATTGCAGGCAGAGAGAGTGGAAAAGCACAGGCCACGGGGTAATGGGATATTTGCAGACAGTGGTAGTCAGAATGTGCCTGGGACTTTGGAGGGCCTCACATAGACCTCAGGCCGAAGGCTGTGCTCCCCCGTCCTACTGCAATCCCACACCAGGAGCACTGTGGGGAATGTAAAGGCAATAACTTCATGCTAATCAGAATCCTGCTGCCACCAGAAAGTCCCTTAAGAACCCTGACATAAGTGCTAGCATTGTAGAAATCACTAACAGTTAAGTTCATTGAAGCTTTCTGAAACCATCTTCAAACTAATTCATGAACTTTGTTTGTTTCCCATATGTAATTTGATGTATGTTTCTGTGCACATTTTTCCCAAATGCAGACATCAGTTCTGCACATCTTTGTGAAGTATACAGTTTTCCTCCATTGATTAAAGCAGGTTTGCATGCATTCTCCAGACGTATGAATTTTAGGTAAGTATTTGCATTCTTTTAAAAAGTCCCATGAATCACAATGCAAGCTTGGAAATATATGAAGTACAGCTGCAGATTGCATCTGATCCCATGTTCAGTCTGGAGGATGGAAGTCTGGTAATTCCGGAATGGAACTGAATTTCTCATACATCCCTACCTAGAGCCAACACCCGGACAAAATAAATGTGCTGTTGTCAGACCTATCAGTTTAGATGATGACTACACTTTAGACTTGTAAATATTTCCAGTAGCAATCCATCTAACATTTACCTATGTGTTTAATTTGCTGGAAAATCTCTCTTACACTGAGTAGTTTTCAGCTTTCAGAGAAGCATACTGTCTGTGTTGAATTCTCCAGGATTTTTCTCTTCTTGCTCTCAAGGCATCCAAACATACACCATGGATTGGATTCGGATCTCGTTATAGCTGAAGATTACCCCATAGAATCAATGATACTGAAGTTAGTGATAGCTAATTTCAGTTTCCCATGTGTCTACTCAAAGTATAACTAAGCTTGCACCCAACCCTTTGTCTGTTTCTTCCCAGCTTCTGCAAGAGTGCAATCCATAGACCCCTAACTTGGAGGATTAGGGGCAACTGATGTACGGCAGAAGGACCACAGAGGTGCAGGCCATCTCTGTACCCATCTCATCCTGCAGAACACTCAGATGGGCATTTTTGCCTTTCTTAAGGCACAATACTATACAATATTAGACAGGTTTACAACCCCCCAGGATCCCCCAGACAGTGCACATAGGATTGTGCCTTAAGTGTCACACCTCAGAGTACAGGGAATGAGGTTGAGATGCCACCAAGATATTGGTACCTTGGAAGATATTTGACCTTGGAGAAGCAGTCCATGCTGGTGGATGCTTGGTGTGGGGGGCGGGGCATGTCCTAAACTTGGAATCTCTGAGTCAGGATACAAGATATGGGATTCTGAAAAAAAAGCCCTACTATCCGTAGATTTGTGCTGTAAAAGTATTGCTCCCCACCCCCAAAAGGGGATTATTTGGCAATAGTACAATCAAGCAATGCATCAGAGGGTAATTCTTCTTCACCTTGTTCCTTGACACATTCCAAGTTCTATGCAGGGGTCACCTGAAGACCACATGATCCAGGCACTTTATACTACAGATTGGTTGGTTTGAATCATCAATGCTTTTCTGATAATTTCCCCCTTTCCACAGAAATATGCATTTATTAAATGTTCCCATACGATTTTGTTATGCAGTTGCCTACAACCAAAACTCTGACAAGGTGAACAGCACAATGAAAATATCCATGGAAATTCTAGGGGGAATTTTACACTGCCAGGATCCTCAAAGGTCCAATACTTTACAGCACATCTAATTGCTCACAGTCCATTTTAATAGCATCTATTCATTTCATTCCAAATAAATAACAAATAAAATTAATAGATAAAATCAATCAATTAATTAGGAGTATTCTCAGACCAACCTTTCCCAAGACCTGGTGCCTTCCAGGTACTTTGGAGTCCATTTCCCATTATCATTGGCTATGACAGTTGGGCCTGCTGGAAATGAAAGCCCAAAATATCTGGAGGACATCAAGTTGGGAAGGATGTATTAACTATATTCTTTAGTGTTTGTTAGGGTTGCATTTATTAAGCATTGATTTGATTTTTTTAAGGTAATCCATGCAGATATCTTTAGGCAGTCCAAAATGAGAGAGAGAGAGAGAGAGAGAGAGAGAGATTAATGCATTCCATAGCGATACTTTTTTAGGATTTAGGGAGACAGCTCATGTGTGCAAAATGTAATGTGCTGATGAGGACTTTAATGTGGAGAAGATGACCATTATTTTGAATACATCTTCTAAGAAGGTGCCATTTGATCAGAGAAGACCTTCTCCAATCTGGCAATGCTCAGCTGGACAATCATACATAACTGTCTTCCTTAGCAAGTAAAATCTTTGAAATGGAACTCAAGGACAGCTTGCAAGAGGATGTTGCATTAATCTGGCCTCAGGGTATGGAAGGCGCAGGTGGGTTGCATCCATAAAAAAAGGTCAGACTGCATGTTTGAATATTTCCAAAATGAAAATAGCCTTATAAAAGTGATGTCTTCAAGATGTTATTATGAAATATCACTGGACTGGGCTTTAACATTACTGATAATACCAGAGAGGTAACCTTTTAAATAGAAATAAGGAGAGATTATTAAGAGAAGCTAACTTTCCTTCACAACCACTAGCAAGCAGTGAGATGGGTTTGCTACTATCAAGAAAGAAGAAAAAGAGAAAAGTTGAACTCTAAACGTAGACAAAGAAATCTTTAAGTTGGATCTATACTTCATGCTCAAAGCAGACTCATTGGCAGGGGTCCTCAAACTTTTTCAATAGGATGCCAGTTGAAAGGCAGCTGGTGACGGTGGGGGGGGGGGACTGGGTGCGCCGGCCGGTGAGGCATGGTCAGGTACGTGCGAGGTGGCGTTGGGCACGTGTGATGGTGACTCACTCGCTCGGTGACTCACAAGCCACTGTCTCCCACCCGTGCGGCAAGTGGGCCAGATGAAAGGGCATGGCGGGTTGGATCCGTCCTGCAGGCCATAGTTTGAGGACCCATGCCCACTGGAATCAAGCTCTGGTTGCATCAGCTTTTTGCTGTGTGTTATATATGAAGCTACCCATGAAGAATATCTGGATACTGCAGCTGGTACAAAGGGTGGCAGCTGGGTTGCTAACTGGCACATGGCTTTGTGATCATACTGCACCTGTCCCAGAAGGTCTGCATCAATTGGCCACTGTTTCCCAGGTTCAGTTGTTTCCCTACAGGTACAATCTTATGCACGTTAAATTGGAAGAACTCTTTCAGTTTCCAGAATTCCCTAACAAGAGTAGCTGTCTGCGAATAGATTGTTCTCTAAAAGGCCTATTTGAGGGACAATTTACCTTGCTGTGAATCTGCCAGAGTGTTAAGATTAAGATTTAGAAAGAGTACCATTTCAAGGGAGCTTTTACTCGTAAGGGCCCATCTGTTGCCACCAGAATATGCAATGTGGCCCCTTAAGAACTAGAGTGGCTTCACACAGTCTCAGCCCTCTCAGATATATCTTTCCATTTAATGAGTGCGTTTTTAAATGCTTTAATGTGTTCACTGCTTGCGATGTTCTTGTTTTATTGTTACAGCATTTTCTTAATTTTAAATTAAACCCTATATGGCTTGATACTGACCATCAGATATGGACTGTGCAATCCCATCTATTTAAGCTTCACTGAGCTCCATTGGACTTATTCCCTGGAAAAGATGTATAGGATTGCAGCCTGATTCATTCTAGTTTTGAACACTGTAAGGGTCACAGCCTTATTTCCATGAACATTTGCAGACTACCCACAATCTACCCAGAGAGTGTGATCAAGATCTGGGCTTGCCTCTAGTTGCCATTTCCAAGGGAGGCTTGCTTGGTGGCAACAAGGAGAAGGGGTTTTTCTGTGGTGGCCCCACAGTTATGGAAAAAGCTCTCTGCAGTCAGGTTGGTACCAGCTTTAATATTTTTTTCAGCTCCAGGTGAAAACTGGCCTCTACCACAGGGCATTTTCCAGCTTCTTTAAACAGACCTGATGATTTAATTTGCATAAACTAATGTAGTTTTGTAAACATTTGTTTTAAATTTTGTATGGTAATTTTATGATGTCTTTTATTGCTGTCTGTATTTTATATTTTATGTTTCACTGTAAACCACTCTAGAGCTTTGGCTAGACAGTATAGAGATGAAAAATTAAAAGCAAACAAACAATAAATTTCCGTACACTGTTTGATGGATTTTTATCAGATAAGGCAATACATGTGTGTCAACAAGCAAACAAAATAGAAATATAATTATCGTTGCATTACTTCAGTTTTTTTAAATAGTGCTTTTTGTTCTTCTTTTAAAAAATGCAAACCAAGCAAGCCTGCATATCAGATTGCACAAAATTGTTCCGGTTCAGGGTAAAAAAACCAAACAAACTATCTTTCTAACGGTTCAATCAAGTTGCATATAATCTCACTTTCTAACAGCTTAAGGGCAAAAACTGTCCTTAATTTATTTGCTGTGTGCATTTTAAAGGTCTATGGGCACTGAACAATTGCACCTTCATTTCCTCCTTTCTTTGGCCTGTTGCACATGTAATCCTGCTGATCAGTTTATCATGGTCAAGAGCAGGGTTTATTCTAAGCATTTTTAGCTGCACAAATCCAGTACAACCCCTTCCATCCTCAAAGCATGAGTACCTCCCTGAAATTTTCTAATGCAAATCTAATGCAAACCAATCAAAATGTGAAATTCATATTCATGACTGTACAAAAAGTAAGTCTGTTAGTTTCTACTGCAGAAAGTGTGCCTAGTTGCACATTAGAATAAACCCTGGGATTTGGAGGGTGTTGCGTCCTGCTTCCTTTATTCTCACTAGGAGTGGAGGAGAAAATAATTCATTCTGAATGTGTATTTGAACTAAGCCACTTCCTCCCTTCCAAACTGTGCATGAATTGGAGCACATGTGTGTGGAAAGTGACACTTTTTGGAATGTTGCAATGCACTTTAAAAATGTGCTCAAGTGTGTTTATTGAAGAATGTATAAGGGGGAAGGTATGCTTTAGGGGTAAGCATGCACAAAACCCCCTTATATTAGCATGCAATTTGCAAAAAGTGCCAGAAATGAAAATGTTAGGACAATTGTGCATGAAAATGTGTTCCAAACCCAAAACCCAAAAATGGGTTTTTGTGGGAACCATTTTTTTGTCAAATTCCACATTTTTTTGCCAAATGTAGAAATGAAAAAGAGTAACATGAAACTGACAGTTTCATCAGTTTCTTACCCTTACCTTTAATCCTTGTTCTCCATTTGACTGAACTATACATAAGTATGGTTAATGTAACTGGGATTTGTAATAACTGGTAATATCTGTAATAAACTAACATGATACGCCATGGTGGTTTATAAGCTAAGAGTGACTTATGGTGCAGTCTGAACCCAGCAATGTAGATTCAGGCAACATGAGAACCTATCTTGGCTCACAAACCACCACAACTTATCATGTTGTGATAATGCTAACCATTTTCTGTAACCAGGTTGCCCACAGGCAAGCAATTGATAGATTTACATCTGCACCAAACCTTTGTTTATTTCCAATAGCTTTGAAAAGAACCATATGCAATAATGAACTGACTAGGAAGAACCTTAGGAGAATAGAGGTAAAGATTGTGGAATGGTGTGTATATCTTTGAAATGTAAATGCAAATGTAGCACCATGCCACCATTGTAGAAATGGACCTATAGTCCATTCCAATTTCTATTTCAAGTCTTTCTGCATCAGTCCTGCTGCATTTGAATGGGACGTTGCTTTCTGAAGTCATTGCACTGATCATTTGATCCTTGTTACTGAGCTGCTTAGCACATTCAGAAAGGGGCTCATTCTCCCTCCCCCACAAGAATAATCTCATGTCAGAAGGTTAAATTTCAGAGTCAAAAAAGAAGAAAAAAGCATTTTAGCTGAAAGAGGCTAAAAGAAATGGATTGTGTGTAAGATTTTTTGTGTCTTTTAATATAAGTAAGCCCTGAGGCTTCACCCTGAGATCACTGGGTTCAAGTGTAGCCTGGATAAAGTATGATGAAAAGTACCACACCGGAGAGTAGTGGTGACTTAAACAACATGAAGTAGCTCTGAGAAAGAAAAATGGCAGTGATTAAACCTCTGACAGATTTATGAAGATATCCCATGTATGTTTGGGCAGAAACAAAGGCCTGCAACTCCCAGCCTGGCTAGCTAGGGCATATGAGAGCACCTACAACTCCTAACTGGGACACGCTGGGAATTGGAGGCCCCACTTTTGTCTAAACATGGAAAGAATCGCTCCTTGTTAACTATTTCTTTTTCCCAAATACACCTCTCATCAGCTGCAGCTCTGTTAAATTCACACTTGGCACCACGTCATTTGGCTTCTCAAGTATGAGTCCTATAATACAGGTTGGGCTTAGGAGGCCTGTATCTGGTTTGGAATTACTACTAAAATGATTACGGTCTTTCCTGGAAGAGTGATCTCAGCCCCTGTCCCAGAATCTCAGCTTCTGTCCCAGGTTCCATCCTCTCTTTTTAACATCTTTCCGAAAGTGCTGCAGAACTGATTCAGAGGTTTCAGATGACGTGGTATCAGCACGCAGGTGATACTCACCTCTACCTCTCATTTCCATTTAGACATTCCAGGGAAGGCATTCACCTCCAGAACAGTCTGGGGGCTGACAGTGATCTCACTTACTCCAGAGAAGATGGGGGTACTGTGGGCTGGGATAGAGGATGACATGGGGCTATATTTTCCCTTAATGACCAATGCACAGTTTGAGAGTCCTCCTGGACTCTGAGCTAATAGGGGCATTCAGGTTGGTTTGCCTGTAGCCCTATCTGAAAAGGATGGACCTTGTTCTGCTTATCCATTCATGAATGATATCCAGGGTGGACTCTGACCGTTCTCTGTACCTGGCCTGGCCTTTGAAGTCAGTCTAAAAGCTTGAGCTGGTGCAGAATACTGCTGCAGATTTCTGCATGAAGCTGGGGGGATCACATCAGATATCGACTTCAGCAGACACTCTGGTTGCCAGTGTGCTTGTCTGTGGTTGAAAACTTGAATGACAGCCCCCTGTCTGTACTGCTGAAGCAACAGCAGAAACCCTTCTTAATTCCCCCCACCCCTTGATGGTAGTTAGATTGGGTGAACATACGAGGCAGGGCCTTTTTGAAGTGACCCCATGCCTCTGAATGGCATTGCTATTGGAGGGTTTTCCAGGTCCCATGACTGCAGGATTATAAGAAGGTCAAGATAACTAAATTGTTTACTTCAGGCTTGCTCTTTTCATTTCTTTTCTTTTTTTTTGGGGGGGGGTGTCTGATTTTATAGCATGTTTTCAGTAAATTTGGTTAAACTATTTATTTTAAAATCTATATTCCACAAAGCAACAGTCCAGCAGGACTATCTGCTTTTCATGTGTTTATCTCATTAGCAGAGCTGGTTGGTGGGTCCTATGTCAGTGGAGCCTTCATCCATCTCAGCTTTTCTTTGAGCTTTATAGAAGTAATCCATGCTGCTGAACTCTATCCCCAAAATAGGTTCACCACCATGGAGCAACCAGGATAGCTCCCAAAAAGCTCCCAACCTCCCTGCTCATCAATTGATTGAAATGTTAATGAGCAAATGATGACACAAAGCCATGGTGACCACCAATTTGGATGACTTTAACTCCCTAGAGGAGATAGCTAGTTATGACTACTAGTCCTGATGGCTATGTGCTGCCTCCTGTATCAAGGACAGTACACCTGGGTACAGCAGCTGCTGGGGAACATGGCTGCTGTCGCCCTCCTGTGGATTTTCCATGCTTGGCCATTGCATGAACAAAAGGCTGAATTAAATGGACCCTTGGTCTGATCAGCAGGATTCTTCTTTCAGTCTTATAACCTAGTCTGCTTAGGAAATGGGACCACTGGAAAATCTCTGGGAAAAAAGCTTGAACCTTTTAGTAACATAGCAAAGCAGCCACAAGTCCATCCATCTGATTTACTTGAAGCTGATAATGGAAAGACACATTAGGAGCGTTTGAAAAGCTTAAGAAAGCAGGATGATAAACCTGTATTTGCATTAACAAACTTCTTTACTACCAAGCAAAGAGGGTCTCCTTTTGAAATAGAAAGGTTGAATGAATTGGGCAATTTATACCTTTGATGTGTAAAAAGCTTTGGAGGTGAGGAGGAACAATTTCCTCATGATGGAACTTGATCTATCATCATTCAGAAGTGGCAAATGAAGGAATGACTGAGGCTGGAGCTTGGCAGGATTTCAGATTGATCGTTCATCGCCCATGCAATAAGAGTAGCCCTCCAGTTCCTTCAGTGCTGCCTCTTCAGAATGAAATACCCATATCTCTTCGCTACATGTGCTGAATGAACTGAGACCAGAAAGGCCAGCTGCAGCACATCCTGTCGATCAGGGATGGGCAAGCAAGTGATCTTCACATCTGTGCAGATTTCTGAACATCAGCATGATGTTGTTCCCATCTGGTTTTGCTGCATTCATTTGCCAAGACTGTTGGATTGGGGCAACTTCCAAAAATTGCTCCACACGTATGTGATCCAGTGGGAAAGCTCTGCAATGCTACACCTTTACACATAGACTAAAGTGTGAAATCACACAGATTTAGTTATACAATTGCAAACTACTTGATCTGTTAAAAGATTCCTGTTTGAACATGATTGCCTGCTCAGCAATATGGACATGGTGCTCCTGTTCATGCTTACTTTTGGGGTTGCAATTGTGACTTGTTTGAATGTTTTGCAAGCACCTGCAAATTACTATGGATTCCTATATCCAGGGCTGTCAATGTCCATTCAGGTCTTGCCTAACCATGTCTTGCTTTTCTTGGGGAACAACCTCCTCCTAATCTAGTGTTCTTGCTTGGACAGAGCCACATCCTGCTGAATACACCAAGGTGAGAGCTCACCTGGAGAGTTTCAAGAAAAGCCTCACCTAGCAAGCATTGCAATAGTTCAGCCTGAACATTTCCAGAGCATAACGTCCTGTTGCCACGGCGAGTCTGCTATGGTCAACCATAAGTACTCCACGTCTCTAAGGGGACCTGGGTCTTCAGTGTCAGTTCTGAATCCAGGAGTATTCAAGCAATTAGCACTAGCTAAGATCTGCAGATGTAATTCTGGGTGTACAAATTAGTGCACATGAAGAGACACAATGTGTAGCAGCTTATCTAGAAATTTGAGCAAATGGCGGGGAATATGTTCTCCTAGATTGCAGGAAATATATTCACAAGCTAGTTTACCTTTGCAAGATGGCCTTGAATTTTCCAGACTATTTAAGGCCAGTGCTAATTAGTTAAAAACTGTACTGTGTAATTACCTGGCTCTAAATGGCTTGTAATTTCCAACAAGATCAAAGGAAAATTGATAAAGGGTTGTCTGGGGATATTTTACACACTGCCTATAAAATAACTCACTTAACGAAGCCCTTTCTAGCAGTATGCAAAGCATGCCCTTCAGTAGCTTCCCTCTTGTTATATTGACCACATTCTACTAATCCTTAGCTGACACCTAACAAAATAAATAAAATTCAACATCTCACTTGAGTGAGCTACTCAAATAGGATATCAATAAACCAATTTTCATTTTTTTAAGTATTTTTCCATATACAATAGCCTTATCTTGCTACAGCTTCTTGAGTAAAGTAGCACATCCAGAATAATAGAAACCGGTAATCCAGAATTTGAACTTAGCGTAAATCATTTTAGCGAGATGCTCAATCTACCATGAGTTATGCAAGCATAGTTAAGCCACAAGTAGGCATGCATGAAACTGAAAATTGCTTCAGTACAACATGTGGAGCAGAAGTAATGAAACTGAGAGTGATTAGTATTACTGAAGTTGATTTATGGCAACAGCTGGGACACACGGTCCGTGGCAGATGTGCTAGATGCAACATCACACAGCTGCCATTGGAAGGAGCAACCAAAGGAAGGGAAAAGAATTCCACATACACGTTGCAGCAGCCTTCCTCCACCTGGTAGCCTACACATGTTCTGGAATTCAGCTTCCATCAGCTCCAGTCAGCAGAGATGCTGCATCAGCTACGGTGAGGGATGCTGGAACTTTTAGTCTGAGGGTCCCAGGTTGGAGAAACCTGCATATTATGCCCACTGCAGTGAACTCAAGGTTCTTTAGGAACACAAGGAAAGCGATAGGCCATGTCTACGCTTGCGTACAAGGAGATTTACTAAATAAATGGAAGAACTTACAATGCTAGCATTTTCTCAATCAGTAACCATTCCTCAGGTCTCCTAGGAAGGGACAGTCAGCAAAGCCTGCAGCTCTGAGCAAAATGTCTGAATAAAGATGGTGCTGGGCTGAGCACCAAATTATACTCTTTTGCCATTAATACTATTAAGCCTTGCAATCTAGCTCTAGCAAAAATAACATGAAAGTTTCTCAACCTAGCAAGTCCAGCTGTACCTAGGCAACCTACTGATAAGCAGAGGTACAGGGAGGGCTGCCAGATTCCATAGGCAATGAAGCTGAAATGCAAGCTGGTTAGGTACTGGAATGCAGACTTTGTTAGCATCTCTGACTGTAAACACCTGCTCATCAACCAACACTATTAGGCTTCCTTTGTCCATCTTCTCTGCTGAGCCAGGCAAGATGGAGGCTTTGCCCACAAAATGGAAGACAGACACAGCCTTTGTAGGATTAAAGGCCAGAGTGGTCAACAGAATTAAATGAGCTTAGATTCCCATCTGACCTACCAAATCCACAGCAGACTGGCTTTTCCAAGTAACATTTATATTGCAGATGTGTGGACTTTTTTTAAACTGTTGTTGGTGATGGGAGAATTTGCAATAATTTACATTTGTGCTAGTTTGTATTAGCAATAATTAGCATGCATGCTAATTCCCATTAAGCAATGTGCTTTAGTGCAACTGTGCAAGTGCATATTAGTGCTAAAATGAATGAGTACAAATAGTATGGAGTTCTGGTTTTAAAATATATATATTTTCATCAAAGAGCAGGACGAAAGACATAAGATTTAACAACACCGGCGTGTACCTTTTATGCACTAATTTTTTCCTCCATTGGTCCAAAGGTTAGCTCATATCTATGACAGTTTCCTTCTCTGCTGTGTTCATAGCATCTATAGCAGCTTTTCACAGGGATTGGAATGGGATGAACCATAGAGGAATCCATTCCTCTGGCATCCATGAACTTCTTCTCATGCTTGGCCCAACCTTGGAAACCGAGCTGAGCCAAGAGGAAGTCTGCAAATGTTCATGGAAATAAGGCTGTGGCCCTTCCAATGTTCAAAACTAGAATGAATCGGGCTGCAATCCTATACACCTTTCCCAAGGAGTAAGTCCAACAGAGCTCAGTGAAGCTTAGATAGGATTGCACAGTCCGTATCTGATGGCTGGAGCCCACATGCAGTAGCTGATGAGCCTGTGAAAGAGAACCGGAGGTTGGAACTGCTCCAAGCAGGAAGGAAATGCCACTCAAGGGGAACATAATCGGTATTAAGGACTCGTTTGTTCTCTCTGTACAGCATTGTTGTACTTAATGAACTACTGCACCAAATCTAAGGCCGATCTTTTCAGAGGAATGCAGACTTTTACAGTAGCTCATAGACCCCTGACTGACAACTAGATTTACAGGAAATCTAATTTAAGCAGAAAATGGAGGACAAATGGAAGCCTGGGGACAACCTTTAAAGTAAATTTCTAATGCCCTTTTGGCACAACCGTAACTTCCTGTATATACCTTCTGTGAATCCGGCTTGGCAGCATATGGTAAAGGTGCATATTTTGCTCTGAAGTTCAGCGTCCTGGTATTTAACATACACATAAAATTTCTGGGTTCACACAACAAAACAAACACTCCTTCATGGTTACCACAGTTTGCAGTTTTTTAATCAAGTAGTTTCTAATTTATCATGGTTTCCATCCTCCCACTGCTGGCATACATCCCATCAGCCACTGCACCTGAAATCCAATGTCATGGCATTGCCTCTTTGCCTAGGTTGCCTGCCCCTTTGGTCCACACATAGAGGCTGTTTGACTACAGCAACATCTGCAGTTGCCACTCTTTCCAGAGGACTCTATGGTTATTGTATTCCAAGTCCAAGGAAACTATGATCCTAGGTTCAGACAACATGACAAGCCATGGTGGTAGAGATAAACTGTAGAGCAAAACCATTGTTTTGTAGCATGCTTTCTAAAGACCATGGTGAAATACCATGACTGGGCTCAGATAACACAATATAGCAACAATTGTAAAAAACCATCATGGCTTGTTGTGTTATCTGAACCCAGTCATTGATTCACATGGTAGACAGAAGATAGATCTCCTGATATTTTGGCCCAGCTACCAGAAGCTTCTGCCAGCATCACCAATGCTGAAGATCTACTGCTTGCCATCCTGCATTAACCAAATATAGAATTCTTGTCAGATAATGTTATAGCAACCATCATGCCAATAAATAATTTTCTATTTTAAACAGAAGGCTGCCTTTTCAAACATTAAAATGTGTTAAAAGCAATGGGAAAGTAGTTCAAAGATTCTGAAGTTTTAGAAAACAGTGCTATAGCATTTATATTTCCAAGCCCAATCTTTGGAGTCAATGACTCTGTTTCTGAAGCCAATGATGGATTAAAATGGATGAGCACCAATGCTGGGTACCAATCCAAAGTCCTTAAATGAATATGGATATGGAGCAAAGATAAAGGAACCAGGCTTCAGGTTGGATATCCTAGGACACCTAGGATATGGAATGGGTTTCCAAGGGAGGTGGTTGAGGCCCCATCATTGAGGGTGTTCAAGGAAAGATTGGCCAACCATAATTTGGAGATTACATGAGCAGAGTTGGCTGTAGCAGGGGGTCAGACTAGATGGCCTAGGAGACCCTTCTGACTCACTTTGTTGCTATGTAACCCCAAACCAAACCTGAAAATTTAATAGGGACCTGAATTGAAACAAGCTTCAAGATGGAGTTTCAATATGGAATTGGAGGGCTGCAATTTTCTTGAGTCACACATTCATAGAACAAGCAGGTGACAGTGGTGAAGAGGAGAAGTAACTCCAAAGAGCCCTTGTCGATTGGATCCTTCTGGTGCCAGAGCCCTCAGCAGATGCTGGCCATAGCTCCCTTTCATGCCAGATGGTGATGTCTGCAGAGACAAACAGTCCTGCTTCAATTGTTAAAAACAGATTTGAGGCAGATGCAGCCAACTTGGAACGGACCCCTGGCTCAGCCGTGTTCATCTTTCCTCATTTTCCTGCTGTTTTCTGGACAAAAACAGGATTGTAGCATAGGTAACAGAAGCTCCATGGGACCTCTTCCAGCTTCTAGAAGGGACTTCTAGCCTAGTTATACTGCCAGTGCCTTTCCTCTCCCCAGGGTTCATTGGGACTGAACTACTACTTCGAAATCCCAGGTGGCAAAATGAATTACATGGGATCCTTGGAAGGCTGCATTCCCTTTTGGGACAAGTGCAAGGCTAATCATCCATCACCTGCTATTGTGTTTTTAACGTAATTGCTAAAGCACCTTTCTCCAACCCTCCAAATCTATTGGACTACAATTTTTAAATGCCCCAGAAAGTATGGTCCATGGTCAAGGATGGTGGGAATGTAGAACTAAGTATACGGAGAGCACCACGCTGGAAGAGGCAACTCTAAATAAAGTCTGTTCTCTAAAGAAAAGCGTTCATTCAACATGTGTTGGGATCCCTTCAGTAACATTCTTCATTTTCTCTATTTTGGAACCCTTCTTCTTTGTTACCCTATTAATCTGTGGTGTTATTCCTCATGCTACTTAAACATTTAATCTTTTTAAAGCATGCAACAGACAAATCCTTATTTTGTGTTTAAAGTTGTCTTGAAGTTTTTCCCTGAAAAAAATGTTGGGGTTCCCTACATAGGAAACATATTAAGCTTTCCCACAAATGGAAGTCTGTCAACTTCATAATATGATAGCCTTCAAACATTTTATTATCTCCAAAATGCAGAACATTTACTTTTATAAATTGTCACTAGGAAACCTTTTTCAATTTTCTTCTCCCCCCACTCTTTTTTATGCAAAAAGTGTCCAGGACAGGAAAGTCATCAAAGGAGAAAAAAGATTCCTACAGTGAGATATTTTGACATAAAAATAATTCTTCTCTCATCAAAGAGGTAAAGCATCTTGTCAGTCATTTCTAATTACAACCTTGTATCTGTCCATAAGAAAAGAGGACAACTCCCTGTGGTGATGTCATCCATGTGCAAAAGGATGCCAATCTAGGCCTACTCTCTATGATTGCCAAGGACATTCGGTGTCAGCATCAGTCACTGATGTTGGTAAAGATGATTTGCCATCAAGATCCTTCTCTTTTAAAATCAACAAGAAGGCCTGATGGGTTTTTTTTTACATTAACAGTTGACTTAGCATCTCTCCAAATAGGGTTGCATTTTTAAGCCATCTTGCTATATGCCTGTTAGAAGTTCAACTATTGTGCTCAAATAGCTTAATCAAAACCAAGTTCCAAACACAAGGCCCGTACCTATCAGTTGCTGTGCTGAGATAACAGCTCTCACCAAGCAAAAAGATGGGGGAATCTGCTTCAAGCAATGCCGTATTTATGCTTCTACTTCTTTTGACTTGCAAATTGCATAGCTGTGCTGTGCCACTTTTTAAAAGAGGCTATTTTGAACTGGTGTCAGGGTTAGAAGCTCAGCTGACCCATCACCTTCTTTTCCACTACCAGCTTGGGGGTGGATTCTCCAAGGCATCTCTCTGATACCCCTCCCCTGTTATAGTTGCAATTTTCCCTGATAAGGTTTCTGATTTCCTCATTAGGTTTCCGAATTCCCCCATCTTCTCAAGGATACACTCAGGTCACTTCACTTGTCTTGGAGTATGACACCAGACCCTTCCAAGCTTCTGATCCATCTGTTCTTACTCTATGTCCACTTTACAAAGACTTCTTTATTCTACACATTTAATTAAGAGGGTGCCTGACCCTCTAACTGGCTGGTTGGTTGCTATGTTCATCTGGAGATACCCTCTTGGTGATACCAGAGATTTTGGTCCACAGCGGCTCAGTATATAGTAGGTCCTTCAGTATCATCATGCCCACTCCCTGGAACATTCTGCTAGTACAGATTAGACAGGTAGCAGCCCTTCTGTGGGGTTTTGTAGCATATTGAAAGCATACTTGTTCCAGTAACATTTGGAGAAACATAGCCAGGAAAGGTATGCAGCATTTTATGATAAACTGATATGGGATTGTTCTGTGCATTGACTATTTTTTTCTTAACCAAAGTGATTCATAGATATCATTAAATAGGAGATAAATAAATAATCTGCCCATGGACCAATACAACACCCAAGGGGCTTTTGGCCTGGTTGGAAGATGCTATCCTCCTTGCACATAATATTCCAAGATAGACCTGTGAATCAAAAAGTGGTTTCTGTGAGCTGCCCCAAGAACTATTTTTACAGAACAGCAGGTAAATGGGACAGATAAATAAATAGGAGCTATAGCCCCATCCTGCCTTTCGGGGAAAAACAGCATCGCGCGTGGAAGGCAGCATGGAGTGCAGCATGTTAAAGCGCATGCCCCTCGGTGCTGCGGAACAGTGAAAAGCACCCCATAACAGTGCCATAAGCACCAGGGTTTCTTTTTGCAGGATGTGGTGTGCGCTGAGCCCAACACTGACCTTGCTTTGCCATCCCAGAGAATGGCCTGCCCCAGTCTGGACTGCATCAGACTCAGTCCACTTCAGTTCTGTACTGATCCAGGCAGTTCTGAAAAGCCAGAGCACCATGATTCTCACTGCTTTGCAAGGGAAATGATGTTTGCCACGAATTGGATGATATATGCAAACATGGCAGGCCTCATGAGGGACCACATCTGTCTAAAGCCCCCCAAAGAGCTGCAGACAGCTTTGTGCTAAGCAGCGGTATATTTTGATTTTTACTTTTTTCCTATAACTTTAGTTATTTTTGAAAACTTCCTCAGCAGAATCATCATCATCATTGCCCTCATCATCTTGCTTTTTTTTCCTTCAAGAAACACAAGGTGGCTTTCATGAGCTGCCTCCTCCTCCTCTCAAACTTATCCTCACAACACCCACCTTGTGAGATAGGCTAGGCTATGACTGGCCTGAAGTCACCCAGTTAGCCCCATGTCTGAGTGGAGACTAAACCCCAGATCTCCTGAGACCCAGTCCCACACACTTAACCACCGCACTGCTCTGGCCAGGGGCCACAATCCTCAGGTGACTGAATGCTTGTCCCAGTTGGTACTGGACCCTAGATTATGCCCTGCCAGGAGCAGAGCATCATCATCATCATCATCATTACTATTATTACTATTATTATTAGAACATTTCTATGCCTGCTCAGATTTCAGGACTCTGATGGCAGGAAGCCAAAATTAAGGATATATAAGAAATTTATTTAAATGAATAACCATCTACTCATTTTGGACCTTCTGGATGAAATGTGGAAGAAATGTCAGAACAAAATCAGTAGATTTCCAAGCTTGTGGCATGATTCACAGACCCAGAAAAATGTGTTCGACTGCACACCTGCATTCAACAATACATATAAAAATGTGTACTTGTAAAATGTGCACAAATACACTTTAATCAAGAGGAGAAGAGTGTGTGCATTTCAAAGCATTAAATCCTGATGGAATTTTATGGGAAAAGGAACACAAAACAAAACTCATAATCTGATACTGATATGGTTCAGAATGAGTTTGTACATCCTTAGTAGCATTTAGAGATGGGAGACAAATTGATTCAGTTTACATGTTAATGTGAATATATCTTTGCACTTTCAGGCTACCATGCAAATGAAAACCTAGATACCTTCCTGAATTTCCACTTTGAATTTTGCAGTGGTGTTTCCCAGTTAAAAATGGATGCAAGAATGTCTGTACTAAGGGAAACAAAGGCAAAAATGTATTGTATTAAGAACATTATTGAAAGAATACATATAGGCAAAATTTTAGTTCTCTGCTTCCCTGCAGCCTAGCACTGTACAGGATCGAACCCTCGTCTCACTGAAGTTATGAACAAAATGTCAAGAATGCAGCCATAGATTTCACAGTTGCATTCCACCAAACTGCACATTCACTTTCTTTCCCTAGACTGATCTTGATGACATGCCCAGATGTAGCCTTTTCTCTGAGTATTAGTATTATGAATGTATGTGGTTTGCATTTCTTAATTCCAATATGAAGGTGAATTCACCTTCCATAAATAAAAGAAAAGCTAAGATTGCTACACTGATATTAATTTAGTGCTTTTCCACCTCTTCATGATGTGTGTTATAAAAAGACTGTGAGCACAGTGCAATTGGGGTCATTCTGTGTACATGTGTTGATGATAGCACTTGAACAGAAATGAGGTTCATTATCTTGTAACACTGATGCAAGAGAAGAGCGTAAATACAACATATTGATTTTTCCCCATAGGCTTTGCAAACAAACCATTCAATTGAGTTAAAGGCCACTTAATTTTGAAAAAACAAACAATCATCACCTTAATTAAAATCTTGATTCATGCCCAAATGTGCTATTGTACCAAGTGTGACCCACATTCTGTCATTTTAAGTGGGACTACCACCAGCTAAGCTTTTCAGTGAGATTTTCTCATTTGACTTTGCAATTCTATACGTTTAACAGTGCAGAGGGAGAGATGGATGGTTGTAGGATTGTAACCTTAAGCATGCTGAGATAAATTCAGGGCATGCATTCATTTTCTAAGCCTATTCCATGTGTTGCCATTGGGCTACTTCCAAAATGTAAGTGAATGTCTGCTTATGCAGCCAGAATTTCTCTTCCCCCTTTTCCCACCTGTAGTTCTAATTCTGCTTCAAAGAGGCCCAAACCCTCTGCATTATGTGGGGGAGGCACACAGGGGTCTGCATAGGGAGAGAATTCAACTTGCCAGTGGTGTCTGTTCATTCATGGAATGACACCCACAATCTTCTTTGATATTTCAGAATTACCTGTACACCAAGAAATCAGACCAAATAGGTTTTCACTTGTTGAAAGACAACTGATTTCAAAATGGAATCCTTTCCTAAAATACTCAGGGTTCTATACGTTCTTTTAACTGATTCCTCTTTTCCAAAGAGCTCTTTCCATTAAATCCCCCAATTGCTATCTCCAGGAAAAGAGGCCAGGCAAGGGATGCAAGCGTGTGGAATTTCAGCCCCATAGATGTTCCTTCCTGTCCCAGTGAAATCACATAATCATGGCAGGTTTCATGGGTAAGTGTTTGCTTGATTGTTAGTATTTGCCATTTTCCAGTAGCTGATTGACTTTCCAGTGTGTGCTTTGTTGTGGATGACTCCCTTGGGGAATGCCCAGAGGTCAGGGGACAACATGTGCTAACTGCAGAACATCCATGGTTCCATAGCCAACATTTCTAACTAGAAGACTGAGCTAGTAGGTAATGAGAAAGACCCCTTTCTGCTGATCAGTAGAGGGCAGCTATAGTGTCAGCCAAAGCAGAAAAGACTGACGTAGGGACAATGTATTTATCTACCTTGGCATAAAACTATGTTTTGTGTTCCTACTCCAGAAAGAGGCTAGTTGGCCACTTGCAGGCAGGCCTATGATTTCGTTGCAAGAACAGGACCCAAATGAGGATCTGAAATCCCAGTATTTCTGAGTTAGAATTTCAGGTGTGCGACAAAAATGAATTTGAAGCATGCATGCATTTTATCAATACGTATTAAAAAAGTGTACATTTGGAAAAATGGCACAGGAACTGCACTGGTTGCCTATTTGCTACTGGTTCACTGAGTGTATAAACCCTAAACAATTTGGGAGTAGGATCCCAGAGAGAGCACCTTTTCTCTTATCAGCCTTCCCAATCAGGGATGGTGATTCTGCATGGATCTGTGCCGACATTCGAGTCCATTAAGATCACAGCCTTCCGTGTGATGGCTTCACTTTGATGGAATTCGCTACATCAGAAAGTCAGGCTGGCCCCAACACTGTTGTTTTGGAGGTGGAATTCAGAGAAACTCGGTGATTTTGCTGACCTGCCTGTCCTTCGGAAAGAGGTGTAAAAGGGTGCCAGAATGCCAATACTCCACACAAAGGACTTGAACCCATAGACTTGAATCATAGAGTTGGAAAGGGCCATGAAGGCCATTGGATCCAACCTCCTGCTGTTGCAGGACATCAAGTTCATAAGGAACTTCCAATGGCAATGAAAACATGACAGTGCCCCAAGTGTAATTACAAATACCCTTGTAATGTACAAGTGTTTTAAATCAGATTTCCTTAATAGCAGAATATAAGAGTAGAAAAGCTATGATAACACTCAGTAATTATTCCTCCTTTTCACCCAAACTGGGAGGGGGGTGCTTTTTCTCCTTGTAGAGCAGCACCATTTTCAGTTAGCAGAAGCATTTCTGCTTGTGTTACATAACCTTTCCTGACATAGAAAGAATGCCACCTCCATTCACAAAGCTTCCATTAACTCTAGGAGGTCGGCACATGGCTAATGTCAATCCCCTTTGGTCTTAGATTACCTTTTAAAAACTAATAAAGCCTAATTAAAATTCAGCTAATGTAAATCTGTATTTGGTATTCTAACACAATTGGGTTAATGCGAATGAGAGTGGAGAAGAGCAAAGAGCACTGTTCAGAAGCTGCTTAGATTAGCTGAATTACTATTTCACTAAAAGCCTTTTTTAATGTGGCAGGATTTGACAAAAGCAAATAATTAGGTTTTCTTCATTTTCAAATTGAACTTTTCTTCTTAATGGCTGCTCGGAGCTTGCTTGGGAGAGACACTGGAAGGACTGACAGTGCAATTATATGTATTCAGCACAGACAGAGTTTGACTATCACTTGCTGCCCAGGAAATGATGCTCATAAGTTGGCTGCTGCTGTTGCCATTGGATATGAGACAGGAGACCTCTTGTAACAACAGCAGCAGAAATTTAGCTGACTTTCATAGGTCAAAGAAAACTTGACCGGTAGCAATCATGTGGCTGTGAGATGTAGGCTTGAGACAAACTCTTGTTCAGCCCATCCCTTGGCACCCACCCATTTTCTCTCATGCTTGGCCCTGACCTGCACAGTAAACCAAGCCAAGATGAAGCCTGTGAACACTTGCAGACACCCCATTTTGCAACCAGCAAACACCCCCAGAAGCCCAGCCACCCAAAGCTGCAGGATGCGGGGTGGGGGGGTGCTATGAATAGCCACAAAAATGTCATTCTCAGTGAATAGCCTTCCTCCCCGTCTGGCCAAAGCAGGGGAGGCAGCACTTGGAATGGCTGCTGTTTGCCCAGTGCATGGGCTGAATTCCTGGAGAGTGCAGCAATTTGCAGTTTGCATCCCAGAAAATCTGATGGATTCCCACCCCCAAACAGTTTTAAACTGAAACAGTTTCAAACATCCCTAATTAAAGGTGAAGGAAGAATGACACCCTTCCCCTTTGCATTACCTATGTTCAATAGCGCTTATAACTGTTCTCTGCCAACTGCATCTTCATTTATTGTTGTTCTTACTAATTTTTCAGAGCTTGATTCTCAGATTAAGCCCACAACATGACCCCAAATACACAAGGATTTGTATGCCTCTGCTCCCTCATCCGATCCTGTGCTACTGTCAACCCCTTTCCATCCTTGTTGTTGCTAGCCGCGAAGTTGTGTCTGACCCATTGCGACCCCATGGACAACATTCCTCCAGGCCTTCCTGTCCTCCACCATCCCCTGGAGTCCACCTAAGCTCATGCCGACTGCTTCAGTGACTCCATCTAGCCACCTCATCCTCTGCCGTCCCCTTCTTCTTTTGCTGTCAATTGTTCCCAGCATTAGGCTCTTCTTCAGGGAGTCCTTCCTTCTCATGAGGTGGCCAAAGTATTTGAGTTTCATCTTCAGTATCTGGCCTTCTAAAGAGCAAATCTGCCCATTTTCCCTCTCCCCTTTGTTGATAATTGGTAGTGGTGACAAGGAAGTTGAGCTGGAAGTCTTGAAGGCCATCCTTTCACCAAGGTGCCCAAGTTCTTGTGGTGTGGAAAATGCATTTCCCAGAAAGAATAACAGAATAGTGGAGTTGGAAGTGGCCATGAAGGCCATCGAGTCCAACCCCCTGCTTTTGCAGGACACCACGTTACACCATCCCACTCAGAAGGAACCCAGAAACATGTCATTTTCAGCTTCTATGCATAGTAAGGATTAGAAAAATACATTTTCTAGGGTACCTGACATCTGGGACTCTGCCATGGACATGTTTTTTGGGGGTGAAGGAGAGAGGGAGGAGGTGCTTACTAAGTTTTCCATCCAAACTGAAGAACTCTTTGGCACATTGTGCTGCTGTTGCTAATGTAGCCAAGTGTTATCAAATTAAATTAAATAATTAAATTTTAAATTAAATTTGAAGCTTTTTACCTGTCTCTCCATCCAAAGCTCCAGGAGTGGCTTACAACAATCACAAAGGAGGCTTAGCGTCTAAGAGATGCATCACAAAAAGAAAGAGGATTGAGAGGGACAAGGAAAACAGCAAACAAAGGCACAGAGTTCTTATTGGCATGTTTAGCAGGTCATTATGAGAGGGACATTCTGAGCCAAGAAAAGCCCGCAGTGACATCAGCTCCTGGCATCTGTACAATACAATGCAGCTTCACAAACTGGTTCTCTTGTCAAAAGTCAAGAGAACCACTTTTTCTCTTTTTCTTTTTTGGCCAGGGTGACTTATTTTATAATGTTAATGTGTTTTATATTTTTAGCGTTTTATATTTTAACTGATGTTTTGTAAGGCGCCCTGAGGCTTTGGTGAATGGGGCGACATAGAAATTTTTAAATAAATAAATAAACAAACAAACAAACAAATAAATAAATGTCAGAGATGCTTAGGAGCCAGCGAGTTGCACAGGGAATTTGGTGACTTTCACCTGGAAACTCCTTTTATTGCCACACAGATGCAAAGTTGCAAGCTTGCCGATAATTATTTGGCGTTGGGAAAATGCACATCAAGCAAAGATTTGTCAGGTTCTCAGCCCACTCCTGACTGCCAATGAATTGCCAGTGACAGGGAGAAGAAGGAACCCTGCTGGAAAGAAGACGGAGCCCTAACAGAGGGGTAGCCTTGGTGCAGGCAATGTCCTCAAACAACTGGGCACACTACTTCACCAACCCCATCCGCAGTTTCAAATGGAGACTGTAAACCAGCCTGGGGTACAGTCTAGTGATGCGTAGTATGTAAATACTGATGCATTAGAACTATATAAATAAATCTGGGAATTTGCTGATCCAGCCCATATCCTATGGCTGGGAGGTGAGTTCAAGTATTAACAAAGCAGTTCACTACAGCTGCAATTCTATATATGCTAATATGGACATAAATCCTATAGAACAGGGGTCTCAAACTCAACTTACCTGGGGGCCGCTGGAAGTAAAGTCTGGGTGCAGCTGGGCCACATCAAGTATTCCACCACCGCGGTGGTGGTGGGCTGCTCATCCAGAGGCCGGCTAGGGTGCCGCTGGCGCTTTGAAGGCCGCAGGGCCCCTCCCCTGTGCCCCGCCCATCCTGGCAATTGGCCCGTGGGCCACGAGTTTGAGACCCCTGCTATAGAACCTAATGGGGTTATTTCTGGGTAGAGTTGTTGAAGGTTATGCTGTCTGCACATGTGTACCAAGCCTGCAAATGTTTAATCTAGGCTATATTCCCATTAAAGAGACAGATTCTCTGATGCTGGAGAATCTGTCAAGTCCTTGAGATGTAGTAATGTCTACATGTGGACATTGCCACAAGTTGAATAGATGGAGAAAGGGGGAGAAAGGGGGAGACTGGTCAAAGGAAGTAAAGAATGCAAAGATTTCCTTGGGCAATTAGACAGACTATGTTACCAGTGGTTAGGAATACAGCAAATTCAGTTTCCATTGTCAGAGCCCACATTCTGTGTTTGCTTTTGCTGATAAATTTCCTCAACAGAGAAGTGTGAATGAGCAAAGCTCAAGCTCATTGAAAACTTCAGATTTCTGCCTGAAAGCTTGTTCAGATTTGTGTGCCCTCTCAGATTATGAACTATGTGTTTTTTCCTGTTTGCTCAAAAATGCACAAAATATTTTTAGCATTTTGGAAATGTACACACTTTGTTGTGCATGTTGTCTTCATTTATTTATTTGCATCATTTGTAAACTACTCCATATCTGGCTAGATTATGAAGTATTGAAAAATAAAAAGAGAAAGCAGAGTAAAAACAAAAAACAAAAGCAATGTGTTAAAACATGACAACTTTAACATCCCATATGTTGGGGTAATTCAGACCCACATTCTATTTTGTAATTTACACATAAGTAGATCTATAGTCAAGTACGCTTATGACATTGTCAACATTTGCCTAATTAAAATTTCCTGCCTTTTACAGTTCTCTTTCTATAAATCAAAACATGCCTGGTACAATAAATGCCCTAAAGTTAACATAAGAATACTTCTGTGGGATATTTTCATCTACCTTCCCCCAAAAAAGGCCCAAATGAAGGTGCAGAAGAAAGTTAACTATGGCTCATCTCAGTCTCTTTTGAAAGCTAAGAGTCTGCCCTAAACCCTCCAGCAAACAGAATTGAAATTCAATGAGGGAAAGCATTTTATGCTGATTTGAAATTTATAGGCCAAACAGTTGTTATGTTTATTGCAGGTCAGTAGGTCAAGCATTGTTATGTAGATTTTATTGTTAGGCATAGTGGCAGGAAATATTAAGTTTTAAATTAGCCTGTCTAGCTGCAACCTGGAAGTTGCAGGCTGATTAAAACCTTCTGGGGGAACATTCTGTCAGACAATGGTCTTTTCCTATGCAGCAATTGCCTTGCCAGTAGTAATTTTATCTGGGGTCTAAAATGACCCCTATTACTATTATTATTGCACAGCATTTATATCCCACCTTTTTCTGCTTGTGGAGAATTCAGGGCGGCTTACAGAACCCCATTTTATCCTCATAGCAACAACCCTGTGAGGTAGGTTGGTCTGAGAGACTGTGACTGGCCCAAAGCCACCCAGCGAGTTTTCCAGCCAGTGCAGTGCAGTGGTTAAGCATGTGGGACTGGGATTCAGAAATTCGTGGAGCCAACTGGGCGACTTCAGGCCAGTGACAGAGTCTCAGCCCAACCTATCTAACAGAGTTGCTGTTATGGGGATAAGATTGAGAGCAGGAGAACGGGCATGAAAAATTAAAGTCTTGGCATGAAAAATTAAAGATATTTCAAAACTTTCCGTGACAAAAATAAGTGATATCATCAAAGCATGTGGGAAAGGGCCACGTGATTGCTTCAATTGCAGGCTTGTCTTTCATCTTCAACCAGTTTTTGTTTTCAGTTGAAAGTACATTTCAGGTATAAATCCATGCCCTCTTCTGTCATTCCCTCTCCTTTCTTTGGGGGTCTCTTACTGATTTGCTCATCAGAACAGTTTAGCTGCCTACACTTTCACTTCATCTTCCTGGGCTTTGAACTCAAAGGCAGTGATTTCTCCAATAGGTTGCCAGCTCTCCCTTCTCGAATGTCCTTTCATCATGGTCTCCAGAAATGAAGCGTGATGCTCACACATCAACATAGCAGGTCACTGGGGAAGGTACCTGCATGAGTTGCAAGCCTATTTATATTCAATATGATTCAATTTAACATAGAGGTCTCAGCTCATCCTACCCCCATACTTTTCATTTAAGGATTTTCTGGACTATTCAGCACCACACTAGATTTCTTCTTATGCAGTCTCTGTCAGGCAGAGACACACAACCTCAGGTCTGCGGGACATGTCACTTATATCTACTTATGTTGGCCTTGCTCCTTCTTGCCTAGACCCCCATCCACCCCTAGTTGCTGACCCTCTAAGAGCTTTTCCAAAATGGAAATTGGTCCTCAGGCTGAAAAAGTGCCAACATCCCTTGTGCAGGCTTCCTCTGCCGTGCCAACAGAGTGCCTGAGATGAAAAGGAGTGTCAATGTAGCATCTCTTCACCTTAGGGCACAATCCAATAGCATGCTGGGAATTATAGGCATTTTTTCTGTCCAAACTGCATAGGATTACAGCTATAGCATTCTCTTGCAATAATAAGCTAATAAACTGCTTGACAACACAGGTTTTAATTAGCATGGCACTGTTCTGGTACTCCCATCTTTACTAGGGAAGGAGGAAAAATCAGACACATCTGAACTTCCATAGAAATGTATGGAACCACAAAAATCTGTATGGAAATAGCATACAAGGAGAGTTTCAGCTACGCCGCTGTATGGAAATGCAATTAATAACCATATCCAAAATCTGCAGTTTTCTGAATTCTGCAATGAAATTCGCAATTCAGAAAAAATGTGCTCCAGATGTGTGCAAGAAGTGTCAGTACAAAATGCATGGTGGGAAACTGCTTGGAAAATTTACACCCTCTGGGAAAAATTCCTTAAAAACATATTTTAGGAAATGGATATATTAAGCACTGAACTGGTTGGGGCATGCTGGGAGTTGTAGGCCGTTTTTGTGGCTAAAGTTGAATAGAACTGTGCCTTAAGAATGCAAGAAAAAGCAACATTTGAGACTGCAAGGATTCTCCACATGTCTTACTCCTCACCTGAGCCCAATTCATTTGCAATCTCTACCTGATCTGGACAAACAGGGAAATTGCGTAGATTACACAGTGACCAAATGTGAAATTTGCAGAAGTTTCTGCAAGTTTTCAGAACTTTCCTAATTTGTACCACAGACTAATGTGTGATTTTCAGTCTTCAGAGGGGAATGGCACAGATTAGGAAATGTGCAGAAAACTGAACTGGAGAAATTTGCACCAATAATATGAGAGCACATGACCTGCAATGCAAATGCTTTCTGAAGATGCACTTGTATTTGGGGCTTCAAACAGGGCATGTCTGTCTGTTTTGTGAGGCAAAGAGATTCTCATAATCTCTGTTGTGAAGCAGTTTACATGGAAATCAGTGCAGTTATCCTGCAGTGTAGTCAGGGTAGTGCTCTTAGGTTATATTTCTTTTATGTTATTGAACATAGAAACAAAATGCAAACAGAGAGATTGGGGGTGGGGAGAGAGAGATCAGTAACTTCCAAATATGAACACTTTTCTAGAATTTCAAAGCATACACCTAATGAAATCCCTGTAATGCTTCAAGCTCTGTTTGAGATTTCTTTCCATAACATCTCCTCTATCTCCCAGTGGGGTGCTCCTTCAAATGCTGCAAAACCTGAAGTCAGGGCAAAAATGAAAGGTAAGTAGGATTGGGCACCTGCTAAGAGCCCACATCTCAGCAGGGTTGTACTTGGGCTTCCCCCCCCCCTCCCCTTCTTCAGCATTTCAACTTGCTTTTGTTCATCTGCTTCTCAGTCTGGCCCAGGCTTGCCTGGATTGTTCAGCTTGCTTGGGAATTTCCAGGCCCCTGGAAAAGTTTCCTAACACCAATCTACACTTTTCTCCAAGCTTAGCAGCTATAGGGAATCCCCATGCATTGGGACAGCCTGCTGAAATCTAGCTTTCACTATCTTCTGTGTGAAAACAGCATAAGGTAGCCTGCTCCCATTGTTTTCCAGTCCCCAGGAGCCAGGCATGGAGCCCTGTTTTAAATCTGCGGTGGTAGCCACCAGTCTGCCTTTCTTATACAGTCCTGGAAATTTAAAGGGATGCTATGGAGGTTGAGGACGCCGTGGAGGCAATTCTGGCATTTATGCTCCTCCCACCTTCCACTGGATGCTCAAAATCTTCTGGGTGAAAAGCAGCCACATTGAATGGCATTGCCAGTGGCAGATTGCATATGGGCTGAGCAGGATACAGCCCAGGGCCTCACCCAGATTCAGGCTTCCTCACTGTCAGAGCAATATGACAGTGGAACCAGCTGTCTAGAGGGGTGGTGGGCTCTCCCACACAAGACAGATTCAAGGCTAAACCAGCCAGCCATCTGAGTGGGATGGGGTAACGTGGTGTCTTGAAACAGCAGGGGGTTTGACTCGATGGCCTTCATGGCCCCTTCCAACTGATTCTTTGATTTAGGGGGCCTCAACTTACTGCCAAAAAAGAGATTAAAATTACCATTAATTTTATTTCATTTGTAACCATAAAAATTAGGGCCATACCTAGGCAAAAGATCATTTTCTAGACTAAAAGGGATAAAGAATGATCCATGGTCAACAATGGCCCAAGATCAGTTGTCTGATCTAAGCATTCTCTGCATAGAAAATGATAAACTGTGACTCACTGCTTTTAATGATATTAATGCATCGAAAAAAGTTTGAAAGAAACTTTTCTGATTTTGTATATTGCAACATAGCTATGATTTCCCTAGGAATGTTCCATGTGAACTTATTAATTCTACACTTTTGTAAACTTATTTTACAAATAAATTTATAAACAATCTTTTTATCAGTGCTAAACTTTCAGCAATTTTCTACTTTCATTGAGTAGATAAAGAACAAGGTTTTGTTTCTCATGAGCAGATGCTCTTAAGCTTGGGCTTCCCAAGGTCTCCTAGCCCAGGGTCTCCAGTTGCTTTAATCCAGGACTGGGCATTGCCCCTGCTCCAGGAGGTCAGTAGGGACCATGGATGCCACAGGAAAGGACACACCTCAGAGGAATAGTTGTGGTGAGGAGCAGAAGGACATTGCTTTCATTACTGATCCATGAGCCTGAAGGAGAGAGGGTGCAGCTCCAAAGATATGTGCCTATGACATTAAAGTTATCCAGATGTAAGACACAACAGCATGGGGGAGACCTTGAAAGAAGCAGTGTTACAACACAAATGTCAGAAAAGCCCTGAAGCTGGATCAGGCCTCAGTCTGGCTGCATCCCAACATTGCCCAAGGGGTGAAGTCTGAAAGAGGGGAATGTCTTGAGGCTGCCCCATGCATGATTCAAAGCCCTGAGCATGAGCAGAAACACACACTGAAATTGTTTGGAAATTGTCAAACATGTGCTCACTTCCGTCACATTCCTGATTTGATTTTTTGCACATTTCCTAATGTTTGCAAATTTCTTCTGCAGGCTGAGTCAGCCCTATGTTAGCCTATAGAGGAAAATCACAGAAATGATGAAATGTGTGCAAATTTGGGGAATTTTGCACACATCTCCCATTCCTTTGCTGCTCACTTTGTGCAATTTTCCCAATCATGCCAAGTGGGAAAAGACTGCAAATGCAAATAGAAATCGGGCATAGCAAAATCACATGTGGTGAATCCTGGCACTGATCATTCCTCTACCCCGAAGCACACCATGCACATAGGGACAGCCTGCATGCATTAGGCATCATTTTTATTTGCAAAACCTGAACACATGCCCTGTTTAAAGTGGCCAATGTGAGGACGAGCCCAAGTCCACCGAAAATGCATGCAAATTGTCAAACATGTGCTCACATTTGTCTTGTTTCCAGTTTCCAGTTTGATCTGAAGAATCAGTCAATTCCCAGTTTGATTTGGGTAAATTCTTAACAGGGAAAACAGGATGAGCATGTACAACCCTGGGCATGTGCTCTCTCTCTCTCCCTGACCCCAAAAGGAGCCAATGCAGAGAGAAACACCCAAACAGGGCTTTAGATCCAACTGCATTTCTGGATCGACCATGTTTTCTTTTACCTATACAATGGATCGGGATGTGTCTGCATGAGTGTGTGCAAGCATGCACGCATGTGTTCTAGATGCTATGGAAGAAAACACACACTAGTCGATGTGTCTGTTAGAATATGATAAACACTTCCTACAGTGGTATTGATTTGTCCTCCCGAAGACTGTTGCTTATATAACATTGACATAATAAAAGGTGAAAGGCAAGAAAGGGGCAGTGGTGTGTGACTGTCACATTTGTTAACATTAACTAACAAGTCTGTAGACTTGTAGGATGGCTTATGTCAGCTGGTTAATGGTAAACGTAATAAGATGTTGCTTGCTGCAGCTGAAATGCCATTAAAAATACCGCAGAATTCACAGGGTAATCTCTCTGCCTATCACATTGTGGGTATTAGCAATGTTTGTGCAAATTTCAAACAATTTGCCATCTTCCCAGTGACAAGCTAAAATGCCACTTCACTGCATATTACTGGACAGGGTAACCACGGCTACGGTTATGACTTGCGTCACCTACTAAAGTGGATGTAAATTGACTCAAGAAACAAACACCGATTGTTTTGGATAGGAAGAAATTGCTTTACCTGCAAAAGGCCACAGTAATTTTTTCTGGGACTAAAAGAAGTAGACTCAAGCTTACCAGATTTTCCTCCTTGTTTATTGCATTGTGATTGTGTTCCTCTCAAGGTACTCAAGCCAGTGTATGGCTGTGCTTCTTTGACATTTTATTCTCACAACAGTTCTGTTTGCCAGATTTAGTGGAGAGCCAGGAACTGGCGCATTGTCGCCCAACTGGCTTCATGGCTGACTTGATCTGGATGAAAATCACAATTCTGTTTTCTCTCACTTTCTCATTTTTCTGAGTTCATATGATCCCAAACTATAGAAAAAACTCCAGTTCTAAAGCTAGTCCCTTCTAAACTTTGTCATTCCTTTTAACTGATGCCTGAAAGTTTTTATGGATTCATGCATTTTTGTACACATCTTTTTCTAAGATATACATCGTTTGCAACAAATTTCTCCAGATAATACTGTGCATTTTTGAAAATCATTTTCACTAGAACATAAATTTTGGTAAGAAGTTTTTGATAGGAGAATTTGGTTACAAAATTCAGAGAAGCACAAATTTGGAAGGATACTTGAGTTGTGATTCAACAGTGTGGAAATCAGCAAGTTTGTCCTGATAATTATGTTTGCGTGGGGATTTGGCTCTATTGATACTCCAAATACCCTTTAAATCCTCCTTCACCAGTCCATTACTAGGATTGTTTTTTTTTAATCCTTGCAACTTGTAAATACAATTTACACTTCAGTGACTACACAGTAAAATGATAATTCTGTACTGATAATGAAGCAATTCTATTTAGCATGAGAATGCTAGATAACTGTACAGCACGCCAATTAATATATTTATTTATTACATTTCTATACAACCCAGCAGCAGAAAGCTCTCTGGCAAGATCACAGCAATTTTCCCAGTATTTATCCAGTTCTGACAAGAAAATGAAGTTGCATACAATCAGGGGCTCAAGTCTATCATTTTCTGAACTTACAAAGCCATTTGCAGACAAACAAAAATGTATTCAAAAGCATGCAGCCTTCTTATGGTTCTGTGATTTTTCCATGCATTTTTTTTCCTTTGCTGCTGTATAAATTCTTAGGACACAGTTCTAAGGCTGGTAGATGCTGTCCAACCAGCTGCAGGAGAAGATGGAGTCCCCATTCTGACCTTGGAAGCCTTCCAAGGCCATCTTTGGGTGCTGGGAGTTAGGCACTGCCAACGTCTGCCAAATCAGTTGGTGCCTTAGCCAGTCTGCCTTGTGCGGAGGAGGAAAACATCTAGGCAGCTTAAACTGGCGAGATAAATGTTTTTGAGGGCAAGGGAAGTGTGGAGGCAATCCTTGTGTTTATACTTTTCTTGCACTCATTTGGATTGTTATTACTACTATTTCTATTATTATGAGATTACATTTATACCCCAACTTTCTTCTTCTTGCAAGGAACCAAGGCAGCTTGCAAGGTTCCCCTCCCCTCCTCTCATCTTTACAACAACCTTGTGAGGCAGATTAGGCTGAGAGGCTGTGACTGGCCCAATTATCCAATGAGTTTCCCATCTGAGCAGGGACTAGAACCTCAAGTCCCTGTCTAACTAAGCAATCCCAAGTCCAGGTCTAACCAACATGTCACACTGGATGCCTGTAACTTTCTGAGTTTGTCACATAAAAGGCACCCTCACCATAGTTTAGATCTTTGTACAATTCCTATGTTTTACTTTGGCTTTTATTTATATTTGCCACTGGAGTTACAAACTCTATTATAGTATATCTGATACAGCATGACATGGTTTTATTTGCTGTGAACCACCCAAAGCACTTAAGTTCTTTAAATAAATAGCTTTATTTAATATAAATAATTGCTAACTTTTTTTCTAAAAGAAAGTATGTTACAAGGTACACAGTTTAATCAAGAATGCATGGAATTCAAAGAGGTGCACAATTAATACATACATTTGGAAAATTTGTATTATATTATTTCTTTTGCTTTGCTACCCATAAGGTGAAGTTCTCTGGACAGTTCACAGTATTTTGTGCACAGATTTTGTGCATAAAAACCAACCAAACAAGCAAAACAGCTTATAATTCAATATGGGCTTGAGTTGGAAATAACTTTGACTTGGAATTCAGAGCACTTCAGGTTTTCCTGCTTCAAGCATCCCTACAGAGCACAAGGGATGCTGCTGATGAATGTTTCTGGTCCAGGGCAGGGAACTTGCTGGACAAACATCAGGACTATGAGAAATAATAGTCCCTCACCCATGCAGATGGAAGTAGCATTTAAATAAACTATTGCCCTAGTTCATCCCAATTTACTGGTCTCTCATCTTTTATTTACAGTTTCTGGGCACAATTTCTTCAGTCTTATAGTTTCCTCCTATCTTGAAGTTAACAACTGAAAGGCTTAAACATCCAATCTCATTATAATCCCATTGAGAATCTCCACCCCCTCATTATCACATTTTTGCACAGTACTTGATACTAATAAGACCACTTATTGCAGCAATTATGAGACTTTGAGGTCTGCACACTTCCCCCAAATGCCTTCAGTACATCCTTTCATATCTAGCTCCGTCTGACCTTTGCAAAAGTAAAAGAGCATGATAATATGCTCAATTTAGATATAGAACTAATATCATTAAACTTCTTATGAAACCTAAGTAGTTGGTCAGATAGGTAACAATGGAAAAGATTGAATTCCATGCTGTGGCAGCACCAGGATATCAAGAACCAATTATACCATTGCTATCATACCATAATGAACAGATGGGACTGCCCTTGAAGGTGGTTCAGACACAGCAGCTCATGCAGAATTTAGCAACCAGATTAGTTACTGGCATCCATAAGTCTGAACAGATAAGACCACTTTGGACCACTTTCATCGGCTGCCTGTATGCTTCCAAGCCCAACTCAAAGTGCTGGTTTTAACCTGAGAAGGCTTACATGACTTGGAGTCACAATTTCTGTTAGAGCACCTCTTCCAACTGCAATCTACTCAGACACTACATTCAGTCTCTGAGGTCTTCCTCTGAGTGCCAACTCTGAGAGAGGCCCAGAGGGCAGCAACAAGGAGACGGTTTCTCTGTGGTGCCCCCCCCACCTCCACCTCTGGAACAGTCTGCACTGCAGCTCACCTGGGGTCAACCTTGCCATCTTCCTAGAATCTTAGATGCCCCTTTATGCCAAGGCTTTTAAATATTTACTTGGCTACACAGGGGCTTGAGGGCATTATGCATCCCAGGAGTTTGCCCTTTTCAAGCTCATTTTCACTGAGTTTTACTTGTTTTCATCTTTTAAATGTTGCTTTGATTTTATGATTTTATGATATTTGCATTGTATCTGATTGTTTTCTTTTTGTGGATTGTTGTAAACCATCTAGAGAGCTTTGGCTCTTGGGTGGTATAGAAATGGAAATCTTCATCATCACCATCACCTGTGAAATCTTTCTAGCTAGAAGTGGATTTTATGGAAGTCCGAGCTGATGTCAAAAAAATGAACCTTTATATAGGGTGGCCAGTTTAAAAGGGGGAGGGCCTTATTTGAAGAGCTGTCAAAGGACAGGCCTCTATCTGAAGGCAGACACTCTTGGCAGAGCTATCATGCTCATTTTCAGCTAAAAGGGGAAAGAGGAAAAGAAGGAAAACTTAACACCTCCACAGTGGATTAACCAAGCATGCCTGCATGTGCACAGTCAGGCCCAGAACCACCATGGCATTGTGTTTCTGTTTACATCAGGAGCAGGCGATGTGTGGCATGTGAGCTGTGGCCTTTTTTACAGATCTCTTCCTGAACTCAGGAAGCTGCATAGCTCCCAAAGCCTGAACCAGCAAATGCATCAGGTATTGGAAACCACAACAATGCCATGAAGGCATTCGTTCTACTGGGCAAAGCTACTGACTGCTGTTTCTGAGCAGGAGTCCAGGCTACACGTAGGCCGGGAGACGGATGCCCGGCTTGGTGTACAGTCCTGGCTAAGTGCTCAAGCATCCACTCTGTAGCAGAAGGATACAACAGAAACAGTTCATCTTCCCTTGTAGGAGCCTTCCACACTGACCCATTGCCTTGCCTTGCATTGACTTGCACAGGAAGTTCTTATCCATAAGGAAATCTGCATTAGCTCTGCCACCTCAATGTGATCAAGCAGTGCCATTTGATGATCCTATACAACTAGGCTTAACCACGCATGCAAAATAGGTATCAAATACATGACATGGACTACACATACAAGAAACATAATGACCAGGCATTGAAAGTTTTAAAGGAAAAAAATCAAACATACACAAGTGGGGACCAAATAGGATAGCTACCATGAGTCCTGTTTGGGCCAAGACCACTTCCACAGCAGAAATCCATGTTTCATTTCAGCCTCAGCTGTTGAAGTCCCTCATTCAGGTTTCCAGGCATCTCACACCTTTCTAGCAATATCAGAAGAGCAGAGGAAGGCAGAGGTGCTCCAGTGTCAAGGGGGTTTCACTCTGCACTTCTTAGCAATTATCCATATTGCCAAGTCCTAGCAGCAAAATGCATTCAGCACCACGGACAGCGCCTTTTGAGCACTGACTGAAGCCTGAAGCGGGTGCAGTGTCGGCTCCACTGGGATTGGCTACAATTGCTGCAGAACAGGCCTGTTGGATCAGAACAACTGTCTGCCTAGCTCAATATCCAGTTCCACTCAGTGGTCGGCCAGACACCTCACGAGAAACTTACAACAAAGACATGAGGGCTCTGGTATTCTATGGAGTGTGTTCCACAATTCTCGGTATTCCTAGGTATGCCGGCACTGATCCTTCAGGCAAGATCTAGCCAACCAGGTTGGTAGTCATTAACAACCTTATTTTCCCTGAAGTTGTCTAATCCCCTATGCGTGCATTTTTCCAGTGGTTGGTTTGCTTTGGTCTGGGCTAGGTACCTACTGACCACAGACCCATCTCTTTAAGGAAACTGAAAGTTCTGGATTTTTTAAAAGCTACCTAGGTGAAGTCCTGTGGTTGTAGGGATAAAACTTAAGGTGGGTTGCTGTGGAGCAAAACCAAAGGATGGGATCCAGGGATGGAGCTACCACAAGAACAATATTCATGCCCATCATGGCCGTATTCAACAGTAGGCAGATGTTCGGGGGTGGGGGTGCATGTAGGCATCAGATCCACAGATTCCCATAATGGGCAAATCAGCCAGTTCCACTTTCTCCTACATTCATTTTGTTCTAATCTCAAGTTGTTCTGTTTCCGATATGGAGAACTCTCCTCGCCCCACTCTGCCATGTGTGTGTATGTACACATTTGGAAATTCCTGTCAAAAAACAAACAGAAACTCGATCTTCTCACATCTGCATTGGCCAAATTCAATTAGTGTGGCTATTCCCTGCATGGAGAGCACTGTGTTGGATGCATGATTGAAGATGGGGATTGATTGAAGATAGGGAACCTGTCAGAACAAAAGAATCGGTGACCCTAATAAAGGACCATAGCTGAATGCATGGGCAGTCATCTCCAGAATGGTGGAATCAGCTTCCCAGGAAGGTGTGCCTGATGCTGAGTCTTTCTGCTTTTCAGCACCAGGCTAAAACCTGTTTTATTTTCCCAGTATTTTAGTTGTTAGATAAGAAAAAAAAGCCATTTTATGTTTTTCATACTGTTGTGGATGGTGGATTGCCATATATTTTTAAATGTAAGCCACCCCGCGGCGTTTTGCAAATGGGGCAGCATAGAAATGGTCTAAATAAATAAATTGTCTAAATAATAATTGTTTATTATTTATCTATTTATATATTTTGGTATGGTAGAGAGGGATTCTCCCCAAATCAGATACTTTGTCTGTGAGCAGAATCTTTCCATCAATAAAAGGCAGACCCCTTTGTTCAGAATGGCTTCCCATTCATTTCTGTGGAGTGAGCACCTGTTTACACCCATCCTTTTGTTTTCTTCTTTCAGAATTCACTTTTGGAACTCAAGTGTTGTTATTGTCTTTAAGGTGTGTGTTTCTCTCTAGTACTAGCAAAATTATTTTAGTTTTTCTACAAACTCTTTCTGTTATACCTAAGAAGGAAATTTGAATTGGGTTGCAAATTTTGCTATAGGCAGAATTCAGTGGCAAGTTATGGATGTATCATACAACCACCCACGGCCCTCTCTGAGAAAATCTGGTAGTCTAAAACTCTTTTGCTTCCTGTGAAATTCTTCAAATGCTTTCCCTAGATAAGAATGCCCAAGCTTTGCCTTGAAATTAGCTTCCGGCAAATTCAGAAGCAAGTTTCATTCTTTGGTTTGCTTTAATCTCAGTTAAACTGTGAAAGGCCAACTGAAGTACAATTTTTCAAATACCTTTTAAAACTGCTACTTCTGGGAGTTCAAAATTAAATAAAAACAGGCCATATGTAAATTTAAAACAAAAATATTTCCAAAGCTATACTTGTCACTTCAGTTTAAATGTTTGTTGCAACATTAATTGAAAGTGCGTATTGGTGCTAAAAAAAAAAAATCACCCACATGCATTCACCTCAGAAAACACTCAGTTGCAGGAAAACCTTATTTCACGCACAGATAACATTAAAAGGTCTGACTTATTTCTTCCTTCAAGCAATGCCGTAGCTAAGGGCTACATTTTTCAAAGCAGCATGCCTGGAGTTCGTCATGATGCAACTCCAATTAACATTAATGAGATCAGTGATAATAATCATTCTTGCATGGATGCTAAAAAGCACCTCCAAGGTCTATGGAGGACAAGACTAGCCCATTCAAAACAGACTTGAAATAAACATGCCACAGTGAGCATGTGGACTGGAATAACTCAACCACTGCTAGATCTACTGGAGTTGGGGTTTCTTTTGGTGCCTGCAGACTTGCGGCCCCTTATATTTTTAATTTTATTTCATGAGACAGTTTTAAAATGAATTTAAAAACAGCAACTGGGAAGCATGCATGCTGCAAAAGGGAGTGCAGCCCTCCAGTGCCGGCATTAGTTGGGTTCAAAATGCTGGTTTTGTGTCTTGGAGCTCAGCTCTACTTCTGCACTCAGCTCAGCTTCTTCGGCAAGTTTCATTTCTTTTATTCTTCCCAGATACTTTGACACTGGCTATGTCAGTCTTTGTGTGAGCGGACAAGCCCCATGGCAATCAATCTGTGTCAGTGCCCACAACTCTTTCTCAAAATTGTAGTTGTGTCATCACTGGAAGCTAAGAATGAGATATAGTGATGGAATGGTGGTAGGAGAATCAAACTAGTTTGGGAGCGGAGCTATTATAGTTTTCCACACATCACTGCTCCGGTAATCATAAATAACAAACGAATAAAAGACGCAGCACTGTAAAGACTGGGAACATGTGTTTTGAACACTGTCCAAGCTTTTGGCATTTGGAATCCAAGCTTCTTTGTCTTAGTGCTTTCTGTTTGTTTATTGATGTATGTATGTCCAACTTTTCTCCAGTCAGAGATGCTCATTTTCCTACTCAGTATATCATGTCCTATTATTATTATTATTATTATTATTATTATTATTATTATTATTACTCCTCCTCCTCCTCCTCCTCCTCCTCCTCCTCCTCCTCCTCCTCCTATTATTACGAAACAATAGTTGACAATTACTGGGCAGTTTGCAACAAATAGTCTTTGCATGGGTAGATAGTCACTGGAATTGGGCATGAGCATTTTTTAAAAAACAGGGATTGTGCAGAAGCAACAGTCAACATTTGACAGTACCGGAGAGCTGGCATCCAGTAGCCATCGCAATCTAGGTAGAGAAGATATCAGTGATTGACAAAAGCAGCCATGCAGCTGTCCGTATTTCACAAGGACGAACAGCTGACTTGCAAGAGAACCAAGGCAATTTTATAGTTGACTTGCAATAGAATGAAGTAAATGTTTATCTTAATTGTATCCATCCTTTTGCAGGCTGGACCTATGGCCCTGCTATGCATGGCTGTTTAGGCAGTCAGAGCTGATGTCAGCCCCTGGAAGCCTTGGGCTAGTGCCCGAATGCCAGAATCCTGACAGAATCCACCCATGCCTGCCTTACCTATCCTTAATTGCTTTTCTGCCCTACCATGCAAAGCAGCAACTGAATTGTACCACCATTTCAAATTCTCACAATTCTCACCTTTGGCCTCATCTTAGTAAAGGTGCAAGTCTATGGAAAGAAGGACAGAAAACACCCCACAATGCTCAGCAGAGCTAGTTGGGGCATGCTGGGAGTTGTAGGACTATTCATTTATTTGTTATCCAGCATGCCCAGCCAGCTATTTGTAGAGTATTTTTTCCTACCTACACATTCATTGGCTTCAGAAGTTTACAGTACTAAGGAAGAGGCCTGCATCCTCTTCCACAGGTCCATCAGCAGAACATTTTGATAGTAAGGTGGACTGGCAGGGTAATGAAAATTTCATGCTTACATGTCAATAGGCTTCCACTGTTTTATATACAAAGGAAGCAAGCATTTTTGCAATCAAAGGGGATGAAGTCCCTGGGATTCCAACACACTGACCAGTGTGATCATTCTATGTGGAAGCAGGAACAATGCTAAATGGTAGTGAACATTTGCTTCTCATCCATGTGAAGTCAACTTGTGACCATGTGAACATCCGTAAGACTATGACATGCTTTGCAGCACAGCAAACAAACATGATGGATTATCATAGTGCCCAAATCCAAGCCACTTCCGACAAGCCACCCTGAGAATCCATGGCTTTGCTCTAGGGTTGTTCATACTGCAATGGGTTGTCCTTTCATCTAAAACTGGGAGAGAAGTTTCATTACGAATAGCAGAAATCAATGAACGGGATTTTTGGCAACCGCCCTGCTAGTCTTCATGTTCTTACCCATGCTGTTGTCACTAACCATCTATCCACTGATGCCCACATGGCACTTTGGAACCTGCCACTGCTTGGCCTCCCTTAAAAAAGAAGTTCCAGAAAATTGCACAACTGTGTTTGAAAATTCTGTGTATGTCTCTCACCAGGGCACAGGTAAGCTTTTATGATAGTCTGATGTGTGTATCCTGCCTGGCAGTTTCCTTATCTACAGTCCAAGTGACTAGTAGACAATGTAATGCACTGACAAGGTAAGATTGTACATAGACTAATTGCATACAATTGCCAGAGCTCATGTGCCAAGTTGTCGATGGAAAAACATCTGTAAAGGGAGAAAGAGAGCTAGAGAAGGAGAAAGCTCCTTCCTCCTTAACAATGCAAACCTCTGAATTTTAAGGGTAGAATGGGCACTTCTCAATGTGCCCACACTTCCCCCAAGCTTCGAACTACTCCAAACAGTGAAGATATTAACTCCCCTCCCTTGCTTTTTATGGCTCCTTTTTGCAGCAATTACTCCGGGTGTGCAAATGTCCCCTCATTTACTTCCCAGCCCCTAAATGTGTACATGTTTCTGCAGGGGCTTTAGTACTATCAAAGAACCACAGTAATGACCATGCTGAGTGCTCCAAAGAAGACCAGCACAAAGTGTGCCTGTGTAGCATGAGGCAACAGAACATTGCCATTTTTGTTGCAACGAGTTACCCCTTGGAAATGAAGGAACGTGGCACCCTATTTGGTCATCCCACATCCAGATAAGGCAACTCATTTTAGGCTGATTGAGGTCCTGCTCACTTAACCAAGTAAAGGGCTTTGGCAGGATGAACTCAGCTTAGTCCCAGCTTGACTAGATTGACGTTGGAGGGTTATAGTTTAACGGAATTGAAAAGCTCCTTCATTAATTGAATAGTTTCCCTCTCGTATATATTTGCATGCCACTTTCCTATGAGTAATTGTATCCAAAGCAATAAAAGGCAGACAGAAATAACTTAATGCCCCATGTCTTGTTCATTTCCACCATCCAGATATGCAGGAATATATGATAAATCAATTGCTCTCCTTTTTCAGACTCATCTCCATGAATCCAACATAGACCTGAGTTCACAACTGCTGAATGTATCTGAAAAATGTGCAGGATTGGAAAAGGTGCTTTTGAAAATTCACACAGACATATGTTAATTAATGGAAGGAACATTTTGGTGTATGTGTTTGGAGAAAAGCATGCAAACATGTTATGAAAAGCGACCTTCCCCAGTTCCCAAAGCTTGCAATGCGATATGGTGGAATTTGGTGGATTTGCTTAAGTGCTCTTCTCTGCCTCTCTGAATCGGGCAGTTGCACTGAGCCATCATCCAGGTCGTGCTGCATGTTTGAGGGCGTTTGGCAGCACTGTTATGACGATCGTTTGGAAGCCCAGGGTCTTCTTTTAAATGCTCCTCTATGATCTGGAGTTATGCTGTGCTGAGGACATTGCAGGGAGGAGAGTTCTGCATTTCAAAGAGAAGCACAGTGGAGGCATACATTTCAAAATGCATGGAAAAAGAAAAATACGGTTTATAATCTGATACCAACTTGGAATGAACTTCAGGATGGAATACAGACAAGTCTAGTGAGCTTGAGTTTGGCAATTTGCAAGTGCCTACGACTCAGCATTTTATCAAGAACAGAGAGATTATGCTCATTCTTCTGTAGGTGGGTATATTTTAGCGGTCATTGAAGGCCCCTGTACACACTCACCCACACACACACGCCACATCACATGAACACTGATTGCAGATTCATGTGGATAGAAGTTTGGGCATCTTGCCAAACGGGTCACCATGAGCAGGATAATGTGACAATCTGTTATCATTAACTGTGTGGGGAAAGACTCTCAAGACGCAGGAGAGAATTAAATGACCTGGAAAACTCAGTCTATGGGAAAGTCTATTGTACTCATCTTTGTTATTTCCAGCTCTACGCATCACTGGGCCAGTGGAACAACATGATTTGCTGAGGTGACAAATACAAAGGTCATTCTCCCCCACTTTCAGCTTTCTCCCAAACCATCTAAGGAGCCATAGAATCTAATTCACTGAACATTGTTCCACGTGCAAAATGTGTTAATTTTGGAGTGAAGGAAATCACCACATTGATGCTTAATGAACAGCTTCCCTCTCAGCAGTAAGAAGTACATTTTTTCTACCCCCAAAAGTCTGATATCATGCCACTAAAAATGAGCTGTTCTCCCTTTGCTGCTTTGGGGTTCTTCCCTTAGCATTTTCCTCAAAGTATTTTGAGGGGGTACCGTTAAAATGATGGGATTACCCAAAGACTAAGGATCTTGTGCTGAATCAGGAACGGCATTGTACGACTGAATTGTTTTGCGTGTGCTTAGTCAGGATTTATGATGTTCACACTTTCTGCATCAAACATAGATTTGGACTCAGTCTGTGCTTGAAGAAATTTTGCAACTTGCAACATGATTTCTGGATCTAAAATCCAAAGTGCTCAACTGCATGCAGAGCTTCAGAAATGTGCACAAATGCACTTTAATTTATAGGAAAAGGATGTGCACATTTCAAACATATTCAGAACTGGTTTGTACATTCAGAAAAACACAGGCAGACATGTCAGTGTATTTTCATGCAAAAAACAAACCACACCAAACCCACCCACCTACCCATCCAAAAAAGGCAATTGCAAACACAAATGCGCACAAACACACAAAAACAAGCAAAGCAAACAAACACAATCCCTCTGCCAAAAAAAAAAAAAAAAAAGAGGAAAACAAAAGAAGAAAACAACAACAATCTGCAACAAACTTGAGTTGCAGTGAGTTTCAAGATGGAATTAGAGCTGTGCAGACAGCTCTAGTTTTGCTGATTTGTGCCATCCTGGACAGCACAAACCAAAGAATCAGCAAATAGTAGCACTGGAAGGGGCCAGTCCAGCTAAGTACATTGCTATCACCTGCTAACATAAGATGCAATCTTCAGCTGCACAGCCAACCCTAATTATGTCCATAGTTCTTCCTCAAACACCAGCTTGGACCACACACAAGCAGCATTATCTTCTTGTTCGTTCTTCCCCATTGCAACTCCATGTGATGCCAGAAAAGCAGGGAGAAGGTGGGGTGCAGCATGGAGGTCCTATTTTAATGGAGGCATCAGGACTAGGGACTGTGTGGTTATCCCAACCTAGCACGCTGTTCCATTGTTCCAAAACTCACCTTGCCTGAAGCTATAATTAGATTATACAATTACAAGACTCACAGGGTCCACACAGGGATCAAGCCCCTAGAGGTCACTGGATAGATCACTCAGCCAGTCCTCTGATTCCAAACTCCCTCATCTTCAGCAAAAGTAAGTTGCTCTGCCCGCCATCACCACCCCCGTAATGCTCCAGAGAGCAACAGAGCCCTTCCTAAATCTTCTTGGCTTTGTCAATCAAGGCCTGTATGGGAGAGGAGCTACATTATTCCTAAAACATTCACAGACCAGAACAGATCCACTAAATCAGAAGATATATTTATGTATGGAAAATCACAGTCAGAACAAGAAATCATTGGCGAACAAATAATAAACCATGGTTGTATCTAGCCTCCTGCCACTCCACTACACCCACCATTCCACTGTTCTCCCCTGAAGTCAGTTGTTATTCTGTTACAACCATCTGCCAATCTATTGCAACTGTACTTTTCTCTTTGTCCTGTTTCTGGTATGTGGCTAATAGCCTATGTTGGTGGTGGGGATGCAATTTGCCCTAATATTCTTCGGATCACTTATGCTTAATATGTGGCTTTTGGCATGCTATTTTCCCTAACTCATGTGTTTTCCTATGCATTTTTCCAAATGAATAGAGTTTTGTGCACATTTTCTAATCAGAGCATCTCTAACCCTCCATAGAGGCCTTTTGTGGCTACATGCAGAGAATGGGATCATAAAAGTCCTTCCTTCCATGCTCAAATCCAAGTCATTGATTTGATCATCCTTTTCCAAAAGAGTTTCCCCCTACTATCTTCAGGAAATTTAATGAATATTAAACAACAAGCAATAGATGATGCTTTCAGCCCCATAGATCATATGAATGCTCCCATTTGTATAATCCGGAGTGGTCATGGTGGGGTGAGGACTCTATTCTCCCTTCCCAGATGGGAGGGATTGGACCCCAGAGCATATCCCAAACAGCACCCACTGCCACTGTGCTTGGAAAAATGACCACAGAGAAACAGGAAAGGTAGAATTCCAGTGGGACAGGACCAGAAAGAAGTGGGCAAGGTTTTCCTGCATCTCCTCCAGTCTCTTCCCTTCTACTTTGAAGTGTCCTTGCTAGGCAGGCTGAAAGACATGTCTAGAAACCAAGGAAAGATGCCATTCCTCCCCTCCTTTAGCTTCACCCTCTTCCTCCCAAGCACAGGAAATTTAGAATCCTCCTGTTTGAGGAGCTTCTGAGTTGTGGGACTGCATTTGAGAGACCTGGATGTTAATTTTTGACATATTTTGTAATGTATGTTTCAGATTTGTAGAGATGGTTTAAATTTCTCTTAAAGATATATATGTACATGTGCTTTTGAAGGTTTTTGAGCTATAATTTTCAATTGCTTTTTATGGGTTGGGGTTCTAAAAGTTTTGTGTACATGTTTAATGCTTTTAGTGCTCAAGAAAATATCCATTTTGGCAACACAATCTCTGGAGTTACAAGTTTAAATGTTGGGTTTTCTAATGAAAATAATGGGAGCAATTTTGTTATAATATCATTCAGCAGGAGATTGCCTTATGATTGTGCATTTATTTTCATTTTCTGGTGACCTTATTCTGTATGCATGTGATTTAGTGTCCTGAGGAAGGATTTCTGAACTGCATTATCAGGATTACCTGAACAACATCTCACCACTCATCTTATGCCTGATTCCTGTTTGTATTTCCAGTTGCTTTTCACTCTGCATGAACATGAAAGCTGTGTAAATTTATCAAGAATGGAATTGGAGATCTGTGCTAATTTGTGCAATGTTCCTCCATAAGCTGAAGCCAGGCTTATTCTTTCTACTGAGAAAATTGGTGCAAATTAGGAAATCTGTGCAAATTGCACTGGGAATGGAGAACTAGAAAACATAAGCATGGGGCCAAGAGTTTGTGAACATTTCCAATGGGCACAAATTTATGCTTGGAGCTTCATACAGGGCATACTCACACATTTTGGAAGCAAACCTAATTCTCACACATCCTTTCCAAGGAAGACAGGATTTTAAATGTTACCATTTTTTCCCTCTCTGGGAAACACATGCTAGGAAGGCTTGGATTCTAAGGTAACTTAGGCTGCAATCCCATCCAGAAGGCCAAACTCTGAATTTGGAGAGTTATGTGTGCCATATTCAGGCTAGAAGAAGCATGGAAATCAAGACCACTTTGGTGCCTTACCTGCTCTGCAAAACACCTGGATGGCCAATTTTGGCTCTGTTATTGGGGCATATCGGAGAACAAGGGAAAGCAGCTGAGGTGCCACCAACACACACGGGATCTTGGCAGGGCCCGACTCTTCCCTCCCTGTCCCAACCTTGGAAAATCAGCTTGTGCCATTCCTCCCAGGCTGCAGAGAGGCGGACAGGGATCAGAGCTCCTATTGTGTTCAAGGTATGGACATGCACATGGTAGGCGTGTTATAAGTGGAGCCAGCTGGAGCTGGGGGTCAGACTAGATGGGCCAGGAGGTCCCTTCTGACTCATTCTGTTCCTATGTCTCTATCATTTGCTATGAGGTTGAAGCAATCTCCCAACTTCATGTCAGGAGTTCCTGGCCATAGAATCACTTTGCTGCAGAGGTTCCTTGCCCACGCCTCCTTTCAGGGTCCATAGCCCAGTGGGGAACAGCAAGTTTTCCAGGCTGAAGACCTCTTGCTCAGTTTCTGTAATCTTCAGATAGAACTGAAAATACAAGTATCTGAAATGCTGGAAAGCTACTGCAATTTGATTCAGGCAATGCTGAGCTCAGTGGGCTACCTCAGCACAGAGCAGTTTCCCAGAATTCCTATTCATGAAGAACAACTGCCAATGGCTATATGATGGTTCAGTATTATCCTGGAGGCCATCTGCCTATGAACACCTGGGACAATGGGGGAAGGAAGATGGTACCTCATGCATGCCCTTCTGATGCCTTCCCATAAAGATCAGGTGGGCCATGTTGGGCCAATCACATGCTCCATCCCACCCTGTTAGAAGTAGGGATGGATAGATAATTTTATCATGGGTCCATGGCCATTTCACATTTTCTCCTTCAAACACCTGTTCTGTCCTCTTGCTGCATTATGTTTGAAACCCTGCATTTAAATATTTTATTTGTTTGTCTGATTCACTCGTATACCTACCAATACCCAGAAGCTGGTTCACAAAGTTTAAAATTCATTAAAAAAAACCTAAACAAAAACCTAACAAACTAATCAACAATAATACAATAATCCCAAATGCAGTGGGGACAAATAATCCAGAGCAACCACAATCAGCTCATTCTAGAGATACAACACCAATACAAGATAAAAGGCAGTTTAGAATTGAAAGGAAGAATTAGCAATTAAAACACTAAGTAAGTAAAAAGGTTTTTGCCTGGCACCAAAAAGAATAAAGAGTGAGCATCAAGCTCACCTCTCTGGGGAGCTGATTCCATAATTGGGGTTCCACAGCCCAATTTAAATTTAAATATGAAAGGCTTCCCCCCTTCAAATGCACATGCATACACATTTAATTCTAAGAGAAATATAACTTATTTGGAATTTTAGTTTGTCTTTTGAACTCTTTGCGGAGCTGAGGGAAGTATGAAAACTGTATTTCACTGTACATATGAGTCTGAAAAGTGTGAAGCTGTGAAGCATGCAAGTTTGCTTACAAATGTGGAGCAAATAAAATCTTTGAGCATCTCTAATTAGAAGGGGGACTCCATCCTTTTGGAGATTTCACATACCTATGTGGGGGCAAGAGTAAGAGGATGGGAATCCTTCCTTCCGGGCACAAATACGATTTTCCATTTCACCTGTCTTTTTTATTTTGCAAAAGAGTTTCCCTCTACCAGCTTCAGTAAATTTCATGAATATTAAACGGCAAGCAATAGATGATGCTTTTGGCTCAGTAGATCATAGGCATTTTCCCATTTGTATAATCCAGATAAATTTAGAGAGCCTGGCAGCTTGCCAGCGGTATAAACTCTTTTGCTGGGCCTGAGCCAGTAGTGGGGCACCGAGGAGAAGTCAAAACATTTCAGCTGCAGAATGGGAACAAGGTGCTGTTCTGGAATGGATAGCTCATCAGTCAAGCCCCTCCCAGCACACCCAAATCCATCATCAAGCTAAACTGGCTGAATGCTTTTTAAGTGGCCATGCAATGACAGGTCAGGTGCAAGAAGATGAATGTGGCCAGAGAGTATTTAAAGTGACACTGTGAATCCACTCTAATCGGGTTCATCACTCCTAATTCACTTATATCTGTTTTGGAGTGGCCCGTCTATCTCATTTATTTCAATAGCTCTCTACCCCTCCAATATAATTCTCAATTAGCTGGGCAGGCAGGTAAAGTGTTTGACATCACTTCGGGTGAACCAGGCACTTCCCAATCTGTTTATGCAGACACAAAGATACAATTTCCAACAAGGTTTCCTCTTCCTTGCAACCTCGATTGCTACTTTATTAGCAGGTCAACAAAAGGAGAAAGAAATGCCTCTAAAAATTAATTAGAGGTGTTTTGAACTACAAAGATATAATTCACTCGTCAGGTAAATGATGAAGCAAGCCAGTTAACACAATGTTTGTTCCTTCATCCCCTTCCCTTCTTCCACAATAAAATTTAATTGGATAGCCATCATCCATCTGGATAATGAGCCAGAGACCCAAAAGTCTCCCCGTTACAGCTGTTGCTCTACCTTGGCTTGCTGTAGGGTTGCCAACGAGCACTTAATGTGCTTGTTTTCATTCACAGGACGTGTTATTTGCAGCAGCATGCAGCATTTCCCCCTCCCCATCTCCATTTTCCATTCATTGTCACTATCAGAGGCTATATTTATTTTGCATTAATTTGAAAAACATTGTTTTTGTTACTCACATTCTGTAGAATTTATGTATTACTGAATAGATGAAATACCTTGTGCTTCAGGGTATCTACCTACATGGATCACATCCAGTAACTGTGGTCAGTTAAAGTACCAAAGCAATCAAACATAAAATATATACATATCTGAACTATGAAACAACACCACCAGATAAAATAGTTCTGATTCTTAAGAACAGAAAACAAGCTTGACTAGCCCAATGTCTATTTGCCCAAATGTATGTAGGAAATCCAAAAGCAGGACATAAATGTAACAGCACTCTCTCACCCATATTCCCCAGCAATTCATGTACATAAGACTAGTGCTTCTGATACTGGAGGTCACATATAACCTTTTGCACTAGCAGCCAGTGATAGTCTTAAATTTCACAAATGTGCATTTAAAGCCATCCAAAATGGTGACCATCACTATACCTTATGGAAGTGGATTCCATAGTTTTACTTAAGTGTTTTGTGAAGGAGTAATTTCTTTTATCTGCCCTGTATCTTTCAGCAATCAGCTTTGTGGGATGACCACAGGTTCTAATATTAAGAGAAAGGGTGGGGGGGGGAATGAAACAAAACAGCAGCTGTTGCATTCCTAAACTGCTAAGGAAGATGTAGCCCTCTACCACCCTCAGATACCACTCTGGAGAAAACTAAGCCCCTGAGCTCCCAAAATGAAAGAGAAAAGGGTATGGATAAGAGAATCCCTTTGTGTCCATTGGCTCCACAGGACATTTCTCTCATAGTGAAACAAAGTTTCACGGAGCTGAATGGGGGACCCATTTGAAACAATTTTTCATCCATTATGAAACAAATGCTCATCAATACTGATTTGGACACACTGTAGTGTTGTCCGAAGAAAGCACACAAATTGATATTTCTATTTGTGCTGCCATATATCAGGGACCAAAATGGCAGGGACCTAACATAGGCAGAAGAGATTAAGAAGAGGTGGCAAGATTACACAGAAGAACTATACAAGAAAGAACTTAACATCCCTGATAACCATGATGGGGTGGTCATTGACCTTGAGCCAGACATCCTGGAATGTGAAGTCAAATAGGCCTGAGGAAGTCTGAGCAACAACAAAGCTAGTGGAGGCGACAGTATTCCAGCTGAGGTATTCAAAATCCTAAAAGACGATGCAGTAAAAGTGCTACACTCAATATGCCAGCAAATTTGGAAAACTCAACAGTGGCCACAGGATTAGAAAAGGTCAGTTTACATTCCGATCCCAAAGAAGGGCAATGCCAAAGAATGTTCAAACTACCGCACCATTGCACTCATTTCACATGCTAGCAAAGTTATGCTCAAAATCCTACAAGCTAGGCTCCAGCAGTATGTGGACCGAGAACTACCAGAAGTACAGGCATGATTTCGAAGAGGCAGAGGAACTAGAGATCAAATTGCCAACATATGCTGGATCATGGAGAAAGCTAGGGGGTTCCAGAAAAACATCTACTTTTGCTTCATTGACTATGCTAAAGCCTTTGATCACAACAAATTGTGGCAAGTTCTTAAAGAGATGAGAGTACCAGACCATCTTATTTGTCTCTTCAGAAACCTATATGCGGGTCAAGAAGCAACAGTGAGAACTGGACATGGAACCACTGATTAGTTCAAAATTGAGAAAGGAGTTCGGCAAGGCTGTATATTGTCTCCCTGCCTATTTAACTTATATGCAGAGCACATCAGGAGAAAGGCGGAACTAGATGAATCACCGGTTGTAATTAAGATTTCTGGGAGAAATACCAACAACCTCAGATATGCAGATGATACCACTCTCATGGCAGAAAGTGAAGAGGAACTAAAGAGCCTCGTGATGCGAGTGAAGGAGGAGAGCTCAAAATTTGGCTTGAAACTCAACATTAAGAAAACTAAGATCATGGCATCCGGTCCTCTCACTTCCTGGCAAATAGATGGGGAAGAAATGGAGGTAGTGACAGATTTTATTTTCCTGGGCTCCAAGATCACTGCAGATGGGGACTGCAGCCAAGAAATTAAAAGACGCTTACTCCTTGGGAGGAAAGCTATAGCAAATCTAGACAGCATACTAAAATGCAGAGACATCACACTGTCAACAAAAGTGCATATAGCCAAGGCTATGGTTTTCCCAGTTGCAATGTATGGCTGTGAAAGCTGGACCATAAGGAAGGCTGAGTGCAAAAGGATTGAGGCCTTTGAATTGTGGTGCTGGAGGAGACTCCTGCGGGACCCTTGGATCACAAGGCGATCAAACTGGTCAGTCCTAGAGGAGATCAACCCTGACTGCTCTTTAGAAGGCCAGATACTGAAGATGAAACTCAAATACTTTGGCTACCTAAGGAGAAGGAAGGACTCCCTGGAGAAGAGTCTAATGCTGGGAACAACAGATGGCAAAAGAAGTGGACGGCAGAGGATGAGGTGGCTAGATGGAGTCACTGAGGCAATTGGTGTGAGCTTAGGTGGACTCTGGGAGATGGTGGAGGACAGGAAGGCCTGGAGGAGTGTTGTCCATGGGGTCGCGATGGGTTGGACACGACTTCGCGACTAACAACAACAACATATCAGGGATAACTAATGTTGTGTTACCAGGGGTCAATATTCTCTATACCAAAATTGCTCTTTTCTCTTAAAATGTGTTCTGAGGCACACAAGGCTCCCATGGTAAAAGACCAATTAAAGGAAGGAGTGAAAAGTTTCCTTTACAAGGTGAACCTACAGGGCCATTGTGTGTATGTTCTACGAGGCATTCTCTGATCATCAATGCGGCAGTAGGTAGGGACACTGGAGAAATACACTTAGCCCATATTTTTAAAAGAACCAGTCCTATTTGCACTTCCTGGAACATGGTAAACACTACAGTTTTCTGAGCTTTGCAATGCAGTTATGGGTTCAAAGAATCCCGACGTGAACTGAAAGCTGCATACAAAATGCATATGTTACATTCTTCTTTACAACTTACACTTACTGGATTGGATCCGGACTTAATTCTGTTTAGGGGAGATCCATTAAAATAAATGGGATTCATTTTTTAATGACTAAATTAGGTCTTTTTTATTTGAATGGCCTGAGTGTTAGTTTTTTAAAGTTTTAAACATACCATGATCAAAATATAGCAAAAGTTCAGATAACTATCTCTGGATATTCAAGGACTGGATCCAGGTGACACTGGTGACTTCTATGACAGCAGGGCTCCTCACCCATGGCAGCTTTTATTTTGAACCTTAAAGGGTTATCCATGGAGGCTATCCTATTTGGCAGATTCTTGTGCAGGCAGGTAACACCAGTTTCCCACACCTTGGATGTACCTGCCATTTTTTCCTAGAATCAAACATCCATATATCTCCAGTTCCAGCTGCTTAGAATAGACCAAGCACAACTGCTTACAAAGTCAGTTTCACCTCCTTGCACTATCATGCTCGCAAAAGCATAATTTTAGTTGTGTACTCCTCTTGTTTAGAACTAGTGGAATGCTCCATCAAGTTGTCAGTTAGCTATAGGGAAATTGCCAGACAAGTGAAATTAGCAAAGTTGTAAATGAAATTGACATGACTTCTGTTAGAATGATAAGGGAACACATTGATGGGTGTCTCCCTGTAGTAATGAAGGTTGTACACATTAATGCTGCTGAACTGGAAAAAGAAAGGGAAGGGTATATTTTACAACTCAACTAATTAACCTCCTCTTGGAGGGGGAGGAGCAAGCACAGAGTTTATAGCTTAAAAAGCAGGAAGCAGGTGAGCAATTAATTAGGAACCTGCTGAGAAGACATGGCAAGCAGAAAAGAACACAATTAGTGCATCTTCCCATTCATCACACATGCACACTTCTTATAAATTAACACCATGTGAAACGGCATGGGTGGAGAAGATTGAGCACCAGAAATTTCATTTGGACCTAGAAAACATGCCGATACACAGAGGAAAGATTTGATTCTTCACATGGAACAAGCAATTACTCTTCCGCAGGGATGCTGCCATGTTTGATTTCCAATTAGGATATTGTTGACCTGCTTGGGCCACTGTTGATCCTAAACTTACCTTAGACTAATTCAGTAAAAGTAAAAGTTTACTCTTCTTTTGGAAGAAATAGTAATACAAGATAGCAGTGGGATGTTCAAATTCTTGTACCAACTAATCAGGGGAGTAGAGAAATGGGTAGGAGAACTTCTAAAGGTTTCTCCATGTTAGAAAATTTTCAACCCTGCATTTCTGGCTAATGTGATCCATATTCACCTAGTCAACATCCATGAACCATGACATGCCATCAGCATAATGTACAGACCTTTGCAAAACATGATGATAAATAAAACCAAAAACCCAAGCGGTTCTTTGGAAAAACAAAATGATCTGAGACACTCCATAGCCATGTGTAGAAGAACTTACAGCATGAAACAAAATTGAAATAAAGAGATGGCTGTCCTGCTCATATTCTTTGAGTAAGTAACAAGGCTGAACTGAAATGAAGGAATTTTTCAGGGAAAAGGGTTTTGGGTGGTGGGGTAGGAAAATTGCCAACAGGTTTCTTTGTTCAAAGAAAATGGGGCATTGCTTATGTTGTTGTTACCCCTGTATTATAAGCTGTATCTCCCTCCCTTGCGGAATAGTACTGAATAATACACTACCCCCTGCCACACATGCACACACACACACACAATCTTTTAAGTCTTTCATTTCACCACTGGAAAAGCGTCCCACATGTCTCTCCAATGTCCCATCTGGACACTGAAACAGGGAACAGCATTTTGGTTCAGCTCTTGGATAGCTATAAACACAGAACCTCTGAAAGGAAGTAAGAAAGAAACTTACTGCACCCATTAGTAAGTTTGTGATCAGCAAGAGATAAGACCGTGTGTGATGGGGATGTAGCACACCAGTTTATTGAACCGTGCGAGGTTATACTCTAATCTTAAATGCTTATTTTTATAGTATGTTTTATGCAGTATTTTATTGTAATTATTGTGAACTTAAAATATTGGTTAGTATGCAAACATAAATAAATAAATGTGAATTTCCCTTTTAGGAGGGTGAGTTAATGGAATCAAATTGATAGAATTAAGTTTTTTTTTAAATACTTTTTCTTATCTCCATTTCTTCACCCTTCACATAAACTTTTTCTCCAACCAGAATGCAGATTAAAATCTATCTTACCTACTTGTGGATTTCCCTGAATGATTTCCTTTTGAGGTGGATATTGACCCAGCAAAATAGTCCTTAATGGGGGTGAATGGATAAAGGAAAATGATTTGTGCAGTCCAGAATAGAATCCTTTCAGATAATCTGTGGAATAAAACATGGTGGAAATTATTATGATTCTCAGTGCTTCCCTTTTAGTATCAGTATAGCCTTGGGTAATTAGACTAAAGGTTCATCTATCCCAGATGTTAGTGGTCAGAAAGATTCTCGAGGGATGCTTACAGGTAGTGAGTGGAGGCAACCACCATCCTCAGCTATCTGCCTCTACTAGATGCCATTCAGAAGGATACCTGTGGAATTAGACCTATTTGAGACTGGCCCAAGACATCTTCCCACCTGAAAATGCCCCCTCCTCTGTCAAGGCACAAACTAGGTTCTAAAGGCATGTTTTATTTTCCATCAGTAGAGCAAGACTCACTGGAGAAGACAATCATGCCAAGGCAAGTTGAACACAGAAGAAGAGGAGGAAGACCAGTTCCATAAAGATAACCATGACCTTGTGTTCATAAGAGCTGGACATGGCTGTTAAGGACAGGACATTTTGGTGGGCTTTCATTCACAGGGCCACCAAACTTGGAGATGAGCTGACAGCACGTAGCAGCAACAGAAGAGAACATGGGTGCAACCCAGACCATGATGGCATCAGCCTCATGTTGCCTTAAAGCTGAAAATTGGCCAAATAGATCCTGAAGAGCTGAGGTGGGTCCAGGCACAGGAAGGCATCTTCATTTGCTTATTGCTTCAGTTGATGACTTGTGCAGCTTAATCTTATCCAGTGTGTGTGTGTGTGTCTAAGTGTAATGTAATGTGTGTGCAGGGCAGCAGTAGCAAGAATGGCCAGAGTAGCTGTCCTTCCATCTCAGCATCACAAGGCTGAAGCTGGTGTCTCGTTTGGCAAATGATAGGAATGATCCTTGTACTCGGTTTCTGTTAGGAACTCAACCTGGACTATTGTGCAGATCAGAAGTTGGTTCTCAACCAGCTTCTAAATTTCTGGTGCTGGTCTTGGCTAAAAAGAAATAGCTAAATTCTGTAAGAAGATGTATTTTCATCAAAATACATTTTCAGATGCATAATTGGAGAAAAATATACTTAAATGCATTTAAAATATGATTCAGAAACAGTACTTTTGTGGGCAGAAATGTGGTACACCAGGAACAAAATGCTTCCTTCATTTCTTGTATTTCAAAGTAGATTGCCAGTGATCATATAAGTCCTAGGTTATTTATCAAGGCTATTATTTATTATGACTTTCCTTCATGGATCTATCTAGTTCCTCTAAAAATCCATCAAAAATAGGAGCTAACACCATATTTAATAATCTTTACTGCTCTCCCACTTCCGATTATACTATAGCATTTTAAAGTCAGTAGACTTTAAAAAGAAAAAAAGGGGGTGGGGGAGAACAAGCAAACAAAAAATACCAACTCATGGGTTGAGTAACAGCAGCCTGGCATGTCGAAGTTACATAGGTTAATTTTTTCCCATCACTCCTTGTTCAAAATAGTACGAGCTCACCTGTCATATGTGTACTTGTCAAGTTTAAAACATAAGCAGGGTCAATACAGAATGCGGGCAATTTGGTGAGTGAAAATACTGTGTTAGTTGTGTTAGCTGGGGTGAATTTGGCCAAGCTGTGTGCAAAGACTTAAGACTGTGCACCTCTGACTATGCTCAATTTATGTTTATGTATAATGAAATGCAAATATTACAAATGGCACAAGTCTCCAGAGACTATTTTCAAAGGATGCCAAGCCCGTGGTAAATGCTGGAGCCCCTGAATCTAACCCCTGGAATCTCACCCATTGGAGAATTTAGTTGTGCAAGACAATATCCTGGTAGAGGAAATGTTTTCTTCTAGAGAGCTATTGCTAGTTGCAGTGAAAAGCCCTGAACTAGAAGGAATACTTTCTGAGCCAGCATAAGGCAGCTCAGACTCATTTAGTAGATCCCAAACTCTCTGTCTGGTAAGCAGAGATCAGCACTGGAAACAAGGTCCAAGACCACTTGGTCTCTTCCCCACCCCTTTAGCTTCCCCATCCTAGCCATTTCCTGAGTGGGACCAGTGCAAAGAAAAGGGCAGGGGATTCCTTTTTCATAATCGTTGTGGTGCTGATGCACCATTAGATGCAACTTCATATAACGTGTCAGTTCAGGAGCATGGATGTGTCCCACCAGAAAAGCACACGCACACATACAGCAGGGGCATATGGGTTTGCTTTGCTCTGGCAATGTGAGCCGGCAAATGAAGTGTGATTTTAATGTGGCATCAGTTCCCCAAGTGCATTTTCATAGCTTTGGGGAAAGCCAGAATTAGATGGGATCAAGGCAGATTATGATCAAAATGAGAAGTCTGAAAACAAAGCTATGAATCTTGAAATCTGTGGCAAGTATCTCTATAACTGGAAGTGATTATTCACAATGCCAACTTCCTCATTGTCACAAAACAGAAAAAAATAGAGGAGAAGTGAAATCCCAAAATAGAAAATAAAGAACTGACAAAAATAAAGAACTGACAATGGATTTAGCTATATTTAGGGTACCCTCCACTGATGTCAAAGCGACTTAAATTAGCCATGATTAGCTTGAATGCTATTTATTTCAGTGGGTTTGTGTTAAGTATGATCTAGTTTGGGTCTAAGACAGGATCCAAGCCAAAGATCTTACTTGCCTACTGCATTTCAAATTAAAATTCTTCTTTGGGCTGCTTCAAAATTGCATCATTCAGTTCTCTGTCTCACCCTCAAACTACTAAAGAACATAGTACTGTATTTGTTAAGTGTTCCCAGAGAAAAAGTTTAATCTGGAAAAAAAAAAGTTTTGCCAATAAGTCCTGGTTTTTGATACATCTTGGAGGTTTATTCCACAATCCAATGAGATTGCTTGTCAGCCAATGAACTCAGGGAAATGTGGGTGTCCCATAAAGGAAATGGAGGTGATCTTGGAATCTTTACTCTTCCCATCCAACAGATCATTTAGGTGGCTGGATGGGGAAGGAAGGAAGATGGATGCATCATATCCTGGCAGATCCAGTCTTTTCCCTCCCCACACCCTTAAAATGCTCTCTTTACGCATTCTCTGGAGTCACTCTTATGAGTCCAGAGTAGTCCATGTGATACTTTCTGTTCTGGGTGTGATGGAGCAGAGGAGAATCCAAGTCCATTTCTGAAGACAGAATTGACCTTGGATCTGGGAATCTGAAAGGACCCACGTCCCTCTAGAAGATGCTCATCTGCTCCAACTTGCCTTTTCTTTTCCTTTTCATTGAAGCATCCCCTCCTTCTCCATCAGAAAAAAAAAATGATAACAGCTGAACAACAGTTGTGAAATGGTGAATTCCAAAGCACGAGTGGTCATCAGGAGGGTCTCCAGAGCCATGTCCCTAAATAAATGCAGGTATACCTTTGCACAAAATAGTGTAGCTGGGAAACCCCATTTATTTAGCTACTGTGAGGATTGCAGATAAACACAGAGGGGACTAAGAATGCTGGAGATGGGAGAGCCAGAGGCCATGATTGTTACTGCTAATGAAAATGTCCCGGCACTTTTTCCATGTGAGCCCTTGGTTATACCTCTGCTAAAAGCAGGCAGGGCTAAAGGCTTAATTTACACCTACAGATCATGAATGCCTCTTTTCTTGTCTTTTCATTTTGTGAATGCAACACAGATATCCAGGCTAGACAGATGGGCATATACCTTTGACCAGATCATTAAGGACTACTATCACAACTTTATCTGAGGGTAGGAGCTATTCTTGCTGTGCTTTGAAACTGAAGGAACATCAACATACCTCTTTGGAGAAATAACCTTTTCAGCTGATAGGGTACTAACTCAACAGGACCACCCTTCTAATGAGATCCATTCTCAGCCAGGTTCCAGATGTAACCCAGTTAATGTATTAGAAATTCATAATGAGATAGAATCAGGATAGGACTTAAAAGACAAGCACACGGTTTTTCTGACATGCTGGATTGGCCTCATAACCCCTCACAAGAATGAACCCATTTTAGGAATTTATCATCAGCATATTTTATTTATAAAGCACCAAAATTACTAGGCATTGTAGAGTATGCTTTTTTAAATATGTGCCTGTAGGCACAAAATATAAAATTGACTGGCATACCAGCAATCACAGGGGAGTAGAGGGTAAAGGGGTAAGAAATAAAAGGAAATTAAAAAAAAAAAAGATTCTGAGCTCATATTTTACACACACACACTCACATGTTTCAGAGTTTGAAGAAGATAATGCAGACAGACCAAGCAATTATTTTTAAAAGAACAGAAAAGAAAAGAAAGCCTGTTACTAAGAAGCATAGGGAGACAGCAAAGCAAATAATCAAAGACAAGACAGTGCTAAGAAAACAGTTACCATAATCAGAAGATGCAATTGAGGGGAGTGTAAAGAACAAAGCAGCAGGTGAGGGGGAACCAAGAGGTAAGATCAGAAAAAGCCCTATTGCAAAGATCCTTTAAAGTAAGAAGACGATGTTTAAAGATACTCAAAGGTAGTCGGTAAAAAGGGGTGAATTCAATTGGGTTTAGCGGCCAATCTAAACATCACCCCAACTGCCCCAAATGGTTCCACAACAAATGCTGTGGCTTGCCTAGCCTGGAGACAATGACTAGTCGGGAGGTCCATGTTTCTTGGCTCCAGATCAGCTGTTCTGGTCATTACAGCATGCACACAGAACTCTGAAGTTGCGTTTTCCATGTTTGTTGCAAAAGGGCTCTCAGACATCAGAATATGTCCCTGGCAGGTATGAAGGTACATATACATGTGTATCAGTGGATCTTTCAGCATTGGATGATTCACAACTGAACTGGCTTCAATGAAAATAGGCTTTTATTTGACTGACATCAGAAGACTGGAGAAGCACACCAGTAGGTTTTGCTCTGAATGGGCTCCTCATAATAAAGCATCCTTCAGTCTTTGGGACACCATGCATCTCTAGACAACTGTTGTCCACTGAGTAGTTGCCTGATATTCTCTTCCTTTATTGTTAAGTGAGTTCTTTCTCCTTTTCATTCCAGTACTCCTAAATTTCTATTTAACCAGGCAATTGCTTATCATCATCATCATCATCATCATCATCATCATCATTATTTCTGGCTGTAGAGAGTGTGTAGTTTGCTACAGCTTGAGCTTTTTGCTCTTAGGCACGATAGTCCAACGGCCATTAGACAGATAGCCTTATGATTTTTCAGAGTTCCAGTTCCGACCTGGAAAAAAGCCATGCTGGATCAGACTCAAGGTTCATCTAGTCCGGCACTCTGCGCGCATGGTGGCGAACCAGATGCCCAAGGATCCCTCCAGCAAGACAGGCGCAAGCCCTCCTCCTGCCCAAGTTCCTGAGCAACTGCTGTGCACCGGCATGCCACCGCTTCCTTTTAAGCACCTCCCTCATGTCACCTTCACAGGATTACACACAGATCCAGCAAGGTAGGTGGCAAACTGCTGAAGCACCTTTTATAACTTAACATTACAGCCGTGCTGTGGGCAGTATCAATCGGTGAGAAGTGCGTTTCGCTTCAGTGTAATAAGAATTTACTGAATTCACTGAGTTCTTCCTATTTGGAAAAAGCAAACTTGAGGTTTGCTTACTTGCTTGTTTATTTTAATAATGAATGTGGGAAAAGACAAAAGGGACAGATGGGCTCATCCTTATTAGACCCTGACAGCAGAGTAAATTAACACTCAATTAGAGCTAAGTGTTTGATAAGCGGGATGGGTTCAGCAATGGGACATATAACCTAGAGCAGCACTATTCCAGGCCTTATCACTGGAGGATGTTAAGCAGAGCTGGACATCCATCTCTTAGGAGACACTCAAGTTCTGGATTGCTTGCATCAGTCAAGGGTTGATGCAAGATGACCCACAGGGCTCCTTTCACTCTATGATCCCATGAATTTATGAGATGAGTTTATTTGTGCTGCATCTGTTCATGGGGTATGCTTTGGATGCTTCAGCATGGCAAGCCTGGAAAAACAAGCAGACTGTCACCATGAAGTCTGACTGGGGATTGTGTTCTGCAAACATACACAGTGCACAAGCAATAACCTTGTTACCAGTTGCCTATCACACATTTCCCAGTGCAGCCGGTATTTTCTCAGACTCTCACCTCCCTTAAGATTTCCACCACAAAGCAAAATCTTGCTCACTAAAAATGAAACAGGATGGAGAAAAAGGAAGAGCATCAGGACAGAAATGTGTGTTTGAGCTGCCTTTGACAATAGACTTGACCAACTGCTAGTTTCTGTTAGAGGGGAAGATGAGTCACCACTCTGTGATGCTGGTCACTATTGTGGATATTTCTGCTGCTGCCAAAGAACCCTTGTCTGAATATACACATGAAAAATGCATTAATACAAAGTCACAGTAGCTGATTCCCCAGTAGCTAATTCTAGTAATCATCTTGTGCTGAATTTTTCCAGATCCAATGTCATTGGTTGCTTAGAGGAATGAAACAAGGGTGTGCCTAATGTTTACTACAGTCTCTCTCAGTCATTTGATCCTAGAAATACAGAGAGATAACAGCTGTCACCCACTACCATGTATCTTCTGATATTAACACATTTGCACAGCACCCAGGCAGCAGAGGTTATGCTTTGATGAACCCTGTTAGGAGCTCTTTGTTAGCAGGGTGAGCCCCCTGGAATTGCCCTGTGGGCCTTTAATCCCACATTTGCTCTGTTTCCGTTGCAGGGGACAATGACTCAAGCAGAGGCTGCAGTTCAGTATCAAAAGGCTTTCATGAGTTCATTAGTGAGGCGTTATTTGAATAGGAAAAACTGACATCTGTTTCTGTCTAGAACATCAGAAGTGTGGCTGTTCAGGTAGAGAATGGAAAGTAAGCATGACAGCAGAGCAAAGACCCCCCTAATGACATGATCCCATAGTCTCCTCATGCCATCTGTGGACCACAGGATTCTTTGGAGCCCTATCTCTGTGGTCCTCCAGCCTCAGTGCTTGGACTGCAATGGACAAGCTCTCAGCCCACCTCTTTTCCAGCCAGTGTTGAAAGAACTGCCCCAGCTGCCTCTCTGGGAGTGCAAATTTATTAATTTAATGTATGTAAAACATTTATATGCCACCTATCTCACCAATGACATCCCTAGGTGGCATATAAATGCACATCAGAGGTGAATGTTGGGTGTGTGCGTAATGGGGGGGGGCAGGCTGGGGCTGTCTACCTACTCCAGTTGCTATGGGCACCCCAGTCTCCTTCCCTCTCCATTCCTGGTGTTTTGTTTGGATGGCTGAAAACACATGGGTTGAAGAGCAGAGGTGGTGAAGTGGACACTGCCATGCCTTGCTCTGGCCATATGAGGCATGCAAGAAGGGAAGCTTCTGTGCATCAAGCAGGGAGTCCATAGGATTGCACCCGAACAGTAATCAGTCCATAATGCAGAGGCAGCAGGAAGAGCAAGGGAAGCATGCATCCTTATCTGCTGTACTCCAAGTAATCATGGACGAGAAAGATGCAGATATTGCACTTGGATCCAGTTTCCGGCAACATGACGTGCACGTTTACTGAGGGTGTCTCAATCTGTCAACCTCAAGCACATTTTCCAGTTTCCATCACAAAGCTTATTTGACCTGGGTTCATACTGGATTTGGAGCCTCCTCTTTTTTCCCCGTGCAGAAATGTGTGCCTAATTTGCAGCAAATTTTTTGAAAGGTACACTTTTTTCATGTTTCACTTGCATACAATAATCAGCATGCTTTGCAGCCTCAGAATATTGGTTAACTCTTGGGGGGTTGGAACAGAAAACTGGGGAGGAGAGGAGAAATGGAAAGTAGCATCCTGAGCAGGATACTCCACCCTGCAACAGGTGGGTACAACTTCCACTTGTGCATTAGGAACTGGGAAAGGTTTAGCTCAGTGGCAGAATGCATGTTTTGCATGCAGGAAGTCTGAGGTTCAATTAGGGCCACTTACGCTCCAGGAAGAGTAAAGAAAGTCCCTGGAGAACTGGAGCAGTTCTTTCCCTGCCAGCTCTAATGAACAGGGAAGTAGGAACTTCAGTCCAGTGTTGGAACGCTGTCTCTGACCTTGAATCTGTGAATCTGAGCCGTCCATGGGCCTTCAGATATCTGGGTCCAGTGCTCTATGTGTAAGGGACATAGATTTGCTCCCTTAGGATCCTAGCCATAAATCTTAGCTTTCTCTCTCCCACACCACTGAAACCTAAAATCCTTTGCTATGCTTCTGAAGGTTGTTTCTAAATGTATCTTAAATACATAGCATTTGCTCGTACTTCAGTACTTAAGAACAAATAAATCTAGGTTTGATGGCAGTTTTTAGGAGTGTCCACATCACGATAGTTGTCTAGAATTTTGCCTAGGCAAAATAACACTTAATATTTTAATTGTAAATTTTGCAGGAAGTCAGATTTAGCAAATGCCTTCCTATCAAAATTTTAAGCACGAAGTTCATAGAACTTGATCTAGCTGTTGTGAACACAGCATTCTTTTATTATAAATTATGTCAATAGGGGTCACATTCCAGGTAACAATAAATTGAAGTGGAAATAATATTCATGGCTAGTCTTTAGCACATCTGACATCCTCTCTCACCCCTCCACCTATCTCACAAAAGCTTTCAAGTGATTTTAGTTGTGCCATCTATCAAATAAAGTGTTGAAATGAATATTAAGGTGCTGAAGATAGTTACTGTGTTAATAAATAAACTGATTTGCCCTGGGGAGAGAAACCTCTATGAATGTCATGGCAGGTGATCTAGACGCACCTGGCACTGCATTTTTCTTGAGCAGCAAACCCCAAGGGAGGTTTGCTATGGTTTGGAACCAGAGCAGGTTAGTCACCCATTTTATTCCAATTGCTGGAAAAGGAGGTGTGAGTGTGAGAAAGGTGGAGGGAGGAGAAGTGAGGATAGGCTCTGTTTGCGTGTTTTTCTATGCGCATGTGTGTGTTGTGAGCCAAAGCTTCTCCTTTGAACAAACACGTGCAAAACACTCCCTATTGCTTCTCAATACGGATTGCCCAGAATGGATCTCTGAGCCAGCACAAAGTGGTTTGTTGAAACCTACCTAGTGATTGCTTTCCAAAATTCTCCTCAGGAACTCATTTGAGCCCCTCCTGCTCAAGAGGGGCTCTCTGCACGTAACTACACCTCCTTTCAGCTCTCTGCTCCTCCAGTTGGGGCCCTTACCTCTGCTGGCATCTCACCGCGGGGTCCAGCTCAGAGGGGAGTGGCTGATCTGCATCTCAGAGTTCCACTTCCCCAGCTTTGGCCACGCCCATTTTGTGTTCTGGCCCCACCCACCACTGGGATGCCACTCCAGAGAGATGCAGCTCGCAGAGGTGGGAAAGAAGGGATTCCAGTTTCTGCTGTGCATCATGGATGGGGAATCTGCTGTTGTCTCTGAGAGCTCCACACCCTATGGTTGTCAGTGGGCCCAGGTATGCACCCATTTTGCCTCTTCTTCCCCCTCTCTTCCTCTTCCTCTTTCTCTCTCCACCTCTCTCCTCCCTCTTCTCCCATCATTATACTAGCCTCTCTGTCCTTTATTCCTTTCCCCTTCTCTTTTTCTTTCCACCTCTTTTCATGACCTCCTCATTTTCTTCTTCTTTCTCTCTTGCCCCTTCTCTCACTTTCTCCCCTTCTCCTTCTGTCCTTTTCTCTCCACTCCTTTCCTCTCATGCATCCTTCCTCATGCATGTCTCTTTGTCTGCCCCAGCAGCTTGTCAATGGGCACGTCTTAAAAGCTTTACTGCTAAATGGGAGACGTTGGGGTATCACGCTGAATGGGAGAAGTGGATTTAACTCTTCCTTCCCTGTCTGTGGCACCCTCTCAATAACCTCAAGAAGAAAGAAGAGAAACACTGGCATGAATGGGAGATTTCCCTTCAGTCTGATTGCTGTGCAGAGGGACGGACTGAGGAGGGACACACAGGGATGTTGGAGTGGCTCTATGGACCATAGCTGGCCCTTGGCACATTGGGATCCACCATCCTCTAAGATTTCCTCCCTTGGGAATAACTGCCTGTCAGGAGTCTGAACTGTTCCTGGAGAGATGTGGAACAGCTCTACTTGGCTTGAATTCAGAGGGTTCAGAGGAGAGCAACAAGGATGATCCAGAGAATGGAAGAAAGCCTTATGAGGCGAGATTGGGAAAAGTGGGCATGTTCAGCCTGGAGAAGAGACGACTCGGAGGCTATATGATACTACTCTTCAAGCATCTGAAAGAAGAAGACCTTCCTGTTCATGCAAGAATGCAAGATATGGAATAATGGGCTCAAGTTGCAGGAAGACAAATTCCAGCAGAACATCTGAAAGAACTTCCTGACTGTTAGAGCAGTACAGCAATGGACTTGGGGAGGTTCTGGGCTCTCTCACAGTAGAAGCATCCAAGATGCAGCTGGACAACCATCTGAGAGGGATGGTTTGACTTGGAGTCCTTTATTGACTGGGGGGTTGGACCTGATGGACTTCTTGGTCCATTCCAACTCTACTATTCTATGATTCTGTGAATTGCCTGGGCATGTTGGAGGCACTTCATGGTAAAGCTTCCATGTGCTGTGTAAAGCAGTCTCCTTTCAACAAGTGGAAAAGGGCTCTAAAAGGAGTGAAAGAGCTTGTCTGATCAGAGCAAGTACAAGAAGCCCCACCACATGCTGAATTGAATTTGAAATACTATCTTATAAACAAATCTGATCGAATACGTAATGAACAGTTAAGAGTAAGGTAATATATCCATTTTCTCACTCTGAACTGGCTTATGTGGCAGTACAAACCACATCAGTTGCATTGTTCCCATAGGACTGTGGCATCCATGAGTTCATTATTCAATTCTTGTTTGGCCTCGATCTCTGGGGGAAGCGAAAAGCTGGGCAGAAATGGTGTTCAAGAAGAGGCAAAAGGCTGAGACAACAACTACGTAGCTGTTGGGGAAAAAAACAGCTATAAGGCTTGGGGTAAGGTTGGAAAAACATTTCAGAGGTAATCAAAAACTCCCCTTTACCCTGAAAATAATTACAGGTAATGTCTGCTGCCAGTCCTACTTAAGAGAACTGTTTCTGATCCTGCTCTCAGTGTACAGTGCAGGATGGCAGAGATTTTCAGCTACATGCAGGATATATTTCATGTGAACAAGAATGCCACTTGATGTACATACAGGAGATTTACAGCTTGCTGCAATGTCTTTCCCATGGAAAGATGAGTTTTGTTCTCCTTCTGTACAATATTGTGGAGATCTCCTTGTGCTGACACTCACAACCCTTATGCCTTTAACAGAACAAATTGCAAATCATTTTTTCTAATCAAAAGGCAGTTTAGGTCCTCCCTTCAGCAAGTGTAAGCAAGTTAGGCAGCCGGTAGCAGTATAAATAATATTATATATGTGCTAACTGCATCTAAGAATATCTGACTTGCTCAAGGGTGTTGCGAGTGCTTTTTTTTTCTCCTTCTGCATGGCTTTAATTCATGTTTAATACTAACTATTTTTTAACATGGTGAGTTAATGTGCAGAAAAGTTTATACCTCTGTCATGATGCCTGACCTTTACAGCTCTCTATGTGGTTCAGTAGAACATTTATCAATGGGATATTTTCAGAAAGTTTAATTTGATAGCTTCCAGTGAAAGTTTACCTCTCGATGCAGGAGGTAAACCTTTAAACCGGGTGGGGAGGGGCATGCACAATTATATCTATTTTGAAAGCATAACAGGCTGTAGCTCAGTGGCAGAGTGTGTGCTTTGCAGGTTTGATCCCAGGCATCTCCAGGCAGGGTGGGGAAGATTCCAGCCTGATCCCATGCAGAGCTGCTGCCAGCCAGTGTCGACAATGCTGGGTTAGATAGACAAGTGGTCGGGTGCAGTAAAAAGTCACATGATAAATCCACTAAGTTCGAAGTTTTCCTCTTGGTTTTTGATACTGTTTAAACTTTATGTCCTGAAGTTTTGGAAAAGAGGAGGCTGTAAGGTCCAAGAGAACCCTGGCTCAGGCTGAATTGGCAGCCTATCTTGCTAGATTGGTGTTCAGTCCAATCAGCCTGTTGTCCCTGCCTTCTCTGCCAGAACTTAAAGTACCCCCATCCTCCTCTGCACATGGTCACCCACCCCCATCTATTTAAATTCCAATTTAAAGCTCAGAACAGCTGTGCAGAAAAAAAAAAATCCAAATCAGAGGCAGGTTCACTACCAGTCCCTTCCACTTTAATCCATTTTAATTCATAGATCCATGCCATCCCATTCCTGTGCTAACTTGCAATAAAAAATAAAAACTGCACAGCACACATGTGCATTTCTAAGCACACTTTATCTCAAAATACACATATTGTGATGCATGTTTTGAGCTGACAATTAATGTTGATAACAGTCAGGAAATGTGAAAACCCCAGAATGCTTTGTTCTCCTTCTCACTTATGGGTTTTTTCCATCTGGCAAAAAAGAAACAAAACAAAACCAAAACAAGAAAACCATTTTCACAACTTTGTTTTACAGATCAATATTGTTTTACCTGATACTTCTGTTTTATATTGTATGGTGGGGGGGGGGCAGATTTGCATCTGGTTTTAATTATTAGCCATCCTAAGTTAATAACAAAGTACCAACAGAGAAATATCTAATCTGTCTGTCTGTCTGTCTGTCTATCTATCATAACTAAGTTCTGACTTGCAATTAATTTGGAAAAATGAGATGGGAAGCACAATCATGTAGTCCCTAGACAGCATCTAAAGGCCCAAAAGGCTCCAACTTTGGAAAACATCTTTGGTATCAGAGCTGGGATTCCACCTTCCACCTCCCACTTCCCATCCCATTACAGCCAGTACCAAAAGAAGGCATCTGCTTCTCCAAAGCTGCAAAAGAGAATTCAGAGGAGGAGTTGAGGAGGCATTCCTGGGGCTGGGAGGAGACTGGTGCCACCAAGATGTGAGGCATCTTGGTAGCACCTCAGCCTCCTTCCCACCTGCTCCAAAATGTGTCAGTTAGACAAGCAGAATTGGCCAGCTAGCTGTTTTTCAGGGCAAAGTTGGAAGGGTTATATTCATCCCCACAGATCTCTGACCAATTTATGAAAACAGATATCAATGTGTCTTTGTACTTACAGTCCAGATCTTGTGAGATTTTCTCCAGCCACCTGGAACCTGTTTTAGAACCAGCAAGCAACATGGCAAACAGTAAGAGGCTGACCTGGGCCCTTGTGTAGAACCAAAAGATCGTGGCACTTGTGTAATTAAACTAGACTTTGTCATCTGAGAGAAAAAAAGAGTTCCTTAAGGACTAGCAGTCCCCAAGTTCCTTGCATAGGCAAGAAGGAGAGACATTTGGTGGGAAGGAAAGAGCATCTTAAGAATTGGGGATGTTGACTTCAAGCTCAGTTTTGCTGCAAACTTGGTAGTATTCTCCCTCAAGCAAGCTTCAAGTTAAACTTGATTGAAGTTAAACAAAAAATAGGAAATGCATTCAGAGTATGGCTGAAGGGTCCCTGTATGAGTATCATGTAATTTCAGAAATGCAGAATTTATAATTTTGGAAATAAAGCAATGTTTTTTTTTTTTCAGAACTCATGAATAATGAAGGCATGGGATGGGATCATGGGATGTGTCCGTGGGAGGAGGAGTTGGTGCTCTCCACCACGTTGCAAGGACCAATGGCCACACCTTCACCCACTAGAATGGTACAGTTATATGTGACATATATAATATAGAGATGCATCAGGATTCCATTTTGGAATGAAATCTTGGTGTCAAGAGCTAGGTTTCCCTGCTTTTCTCTTTCATTAGCAAAAGCTGTTTCTTACCAATGTGCATCCAGCAAACCATAGCCAGCAAAGAGAGAGTCTCTGAGCATGCACAGAGCACTTCATTGAACCCAGGCTAGAAACTGTTTCCAAGAATCCTCATTTTGAGTAATGGGAGAGCCTTTCTGGAACCAGGCAAGCCTCTCCGAGCTGTACACAGCCCCTCTAGCTGGCTAGTCCTTGTCTCCCAAGGCCTCATTTATTTATTTATTTATTTATTAAAACATTTTTATGCCGCCCCATTCGCCGAAGCCTCATTATGTGGTCAAGGAACATACCAGACTAGTCTGGGTCCTGTGTCTCCTCACTGATGCCCCTTCACATAACTTGCTGACCCTGACAGTTCTCAGGGTCCTCCTGAATGCCTAGAGATGGTGGCCTTGAGAAAAGCTTTTCTGCCTCTTCTATCCCTATGCCTGGAGGCCCCATTTCCCAGGCCACAGCCTCCTCGTCTGAAGAGTCTGTGTTGCCCTGGCTCTGAAGCTCACGCCAAGAACAACTCTTTCTTTCATTCCCAACATAAGGTATGCTCTCAATTCAACTCTGGCAGATTTCATTCTGTTATCCCTCCCTTTGTAGCAAGTCAATCTAGTGTTCAGATTTAGTTTTTGTTTTTAATGGTGGCAATTTGTGTGAATGGAATGAGGGGGACAGCTGTTGTCTGATGATTTGCGTAAATCGGAGCGTAGATAGATAAGGAATGTGGAATTCTTGCACAACTACACACTTGTGGGAATCCATCATGCAGGAGCATATGGCCAATAACCTTGTTGGTGCCTTTCTGCATATGACTTCACTTAGCCCAGCAGAATCATATTCTGTACTGCATAAACAGAAATGGAACTCCCAGCACTGTACAACCCTAATATAATATGGCATCGTGCAAGTACATGATGACTGAAATAATTTATCTATATGATAGTCGATTACTGCCACAATAGTAAAGCAAGTCTGCAGGAGCTAAATTGATGCTCTCTTCATTGATCAGTAAAGTGGATTTAATTTAATATTCATACTAAGAGTTGGTATAAAATTAAGCCCCCATAACTAATGAGGCCTTCAGTTTTAAAACCCAGGAAATCAAACCCCAAAATCATGCATACAAAATAGGAAATAGCTGAGCTGTATAATGGGTTGAGTATCTGCTCTAGATATGGTAAGAGAAGACTTTGTTTCTGTCAGCTCATGAACGTATTTTTAAGAAGTTTCTAGTAATTAAGGATGCAACAATAAACTTGAAAATGTTTAAGTCATGCTGGGTGAGATTTTAGAACCGGAGGGAAGGAAACGCAGTGGTTGGTGTTGTACTGGGGGAATAGCAGCAATGAACGGGGATGCTCCAGTGCTTAACTAGGAAGTATTTATTTGTTGCAAACTGTCTGGAAAAATCCAGGTCAAAAAACTTTAGAGCTGATTAAATGCAAAACAACATACACTTGGCTCATCTGGGCCGAGCTTACCCCTGCGTCTCTGATATAGCATGGGCTTACTTCCATCTTTCCCAGATGGTCTGCATCAAAATCCCCATAAGCCCCTGCCAGCATGAGCAGTGGTCAGGGAAAATGGGAGTTGTAGTTCAGAACCTCTGAGGGCATCTAGCTGAGAAGCACTGGCTGTGAGTAGTTCCGTGCATACCATTTTTCCAGGTGTTTCTCATCTTTCTGTCCCACTGTTTTCATGTAAGGAACCCAAGGTGCATTTCAAGGTTGTCTTCTCCTCCTTATCCTCAGAACAAGCCCGTGAGGAAGTTCAGGCTAACGGCCTGGCCCAGGGTCACTCAGTGAGCTTCGTGGCCAAGAGGGGACTAGAACCCGGACCTCCTGAATCCCAGCATTTCAGCCACGAGATCACACAGAACAAAGTGCTGCAACTCTGTGTGAACTGAGTAGCGCTGGCATGAAGCCTTCCACCACAGGCCACAGCGGAGGCTGAAACAGGCAGTGAGACACACTGGATGGAGTCAAGTCGCAGTGCCCTCCATCCCTCTTTGTGCCTTTCCCTATGGCTGGCAGCAAAAGAGTGTTTGCTGCAGGGGCTTTACGGGGCTCCCCGTGCCCCCAGGCCTCTTCGACCACTTGCTCCCTCCCTCCCTTCCTCCCTCCCTCAGTGCAGACGCTGTGGAACTGAGTAGGAACGGTGCTGGATTGGCTTGGAGTGGCAGGTTTTCCCCCCTACCCTTCCTTTGGCAAGACAAGAGGATTCTCGTCCAGTTCTTCTAGCTTATTTAGGCACCCTGCTTTGGTGCAGATTATATAGGAAGTTTATGTAAATTTCTTTATTATGTTAAATTTTGCACAATTTATTAGTGAACAACCAGGTTGCAATGGAGAAGAGAAGGACCAACTACAGGGAGTTCTTTTATACATATGTATAACTTCTATACTGCCCACTAGCTGAAGCTCTCTAGGTAGTTTACAGCAAATTGGGGTGGGAGGATCCATATCAGGGTGTCCCTGCTATAGTGTGGCTCCAATGGCATCCAGGCATGGTGGACATCTCCCCATGGAAACTGATCACAGGAAAGAGCAGAACATGCTTCCTGAGCTGAGTTTCTATCAATACCACGATCCTGTAATTCAGGGACCATTCTGCAATTCCATGATCATGTTAAGCTCCCCTGAGTGATCAGATCCTAGAAGTCAGCTCACAGGTTCAGCAGAGGGATATCAGAGAAAGCTTTAACATGTGCTCATTTGTAAGGATGTCTGTGTATCTAACTTGCTTTTGTTGAGTCGTGTGACAACCAGTGTGGTGTAGTGGTTAAAAGCGTGGGACTGGGACTCAGGTGAGCTGCGTTCTATCCCTGCTCAGCCATGGAGCCAGCTAGGTGCTTTTGAGCCAGTCATGGACTCTCAGCCCAGCCTACCTCACAGAGTTGTTGGGAAAGATTGAGAGCAGGAGAATTACGCAAGATGCTGTGAGTTCTTTAAAAAGGGGGAGAGTGGGGTTTAACTTGAATGAATGAATGAATGAATGACTGTGGATCCATACAGTTACATTTCACTGCATTTTTATGTAAACTTGTGTTTTATGTGTACTTATGCAATGGCACTAATGAGTATTTGTACTAATGCTCACTTGAGCTAATTGTGAGACTTTTGAAGAAGTACTCAGCCACCCAGAGGCATGAAGGAGATCAGCAGATGTTTCACAGAGTCACACATTTGCCATTCCTTGTATTGTCTGTTCTTATAATCTGTTTTAGCTGTCTTAAACTTTAAAATGGTTGTTTTCTGATTTTTCTGATTTTTTATTGTCTTTTTATCATTTGCTTTTATGGATTGTATAAACCACCCAGGGAGCTTTGGCTGTGGGGTGGTATAGAAATGAAACAAAATGAAATGAAACAAATAATTGAACTAGCACAAATGTGCCTTGGCACACGTGCATATAAGAACAAACGCACATCAGTACAAGTGTGTCTGTGAAACGGAACAATCTTCTCCTGTTATGAATCTGACACTATTGATGACCAGAGGACCGAATGTCAGAAGTGTGGCAATCTGTGCAACCCAGGTAGAATGGATGTAATGAAACATACTTCCTTAGTCCAGCCCTGGGTACACCACTGTATTTGAAGTGTTTTGCACAACCTTTACCATGTACTGAAGAGCAGTGGGTGGATCCAGGGTAAAGCAACCTGAGACACCATGGCTGGGGCTTTCTCTTGAGATTATACTCCTGTTTTAGGAGACCCTACTCTTGAGACACAATCCTTGACAGTTTCTTTCAAACCTAGATGCCCACCACAATGTTATGCTTCAGGCAGGCAACAGTCAGAAGAAATTATATTTAGCATCCACAAGTGCACACACATGGTCAAAGAGAAAGCGGGAGGGAGGGAGGGTGGTTTGGTTCACACAACACAATGAACAATCCTGTGTGGTCACCATGGCTCACAGATTTTTATCATGATCAGTTTCACAGGCTATCATGAGTCTTCTTGGTTATCACAGTTTTCATCTTTCCTGCTCCTACTATAGGCATCAACCCCACCCCGCATCACTGCACCTGATATTCAATTCCCAGGAGAACCATTTCCTGCTTATGTTGTATACCTTTTCCTCATTGGTCTGCACATAGAGACTGGATGGCTAGAGTATCTCCTGCACTTGCTGTTCTTTCCAGGAAACTCTGTGGTAGTTGCATACCAGGACTGTGGAAACCATTATATTGGGTTCAGACAATAAAACAAGCTATGGTGGTACAGAGAAATCATGGAACAAACCATCATCTCTTATTTTGCCTTCTAAAGACCAAACTATCATGGTGACATACCACATCTAAGTTCATAGAATGATGGTTAAAAAAACACAACAGCTTGTGATACTGTCTGAACCCGGCCAGAGAGAAAGAGATAAACAGGACTATGGAAATCTCTTTTAAATGGTTTCAAAATTATTTTTGCTTACTATTATTCTTTCTTTTTAAAAAGACAGGTGGCCATTTCGTTTAATAGCAGAAATCTAGCTGTTAGCATGACAATTTTCTCTCTTTAAAAGGAGCAGGGAAAAAAAGAAATCAATGGTTAGACTCCAGGGCACCAACTTGGTCTTCAAGATCAATATTAGCAAAAAAATATAGCCTGTCAAGGCCCTTTGGCCTCCTATTGATTCAAATAAGCAGCTGTGAGTGAAATGAATACTGATAGCCGAACTATGGCTCACACAGACTCATAGATATCAATGCTCGTGGCTAATGAATTTTCAAGCAATGCAAATGAAGAACTTTTTTTCCATGCTAGACTGCAATATATGGAAGATGGCAAAGCATGTTGTCATGAACCCCAGCTCCTCATTCAGTATGAAATATCAATGTATAAACTATGGTGAATCCATTTCTACATTTCATCCCTTCTTCCACTCAACAAAGGAAATTGATTTTATGCAGGTTTGTACAGATTTTTGTACACATTCACACTTGCACCAATTTGCATTTCTGCAAGTGTGAAAAATATGTGAATCCCCCTGAAATGTCAATTTTCACCTATGCGTGGAACTGTGTATTTTGTATTTTGTTAATTTTCCATGTTTTCCTTGGTTAATTTGTATAAAATTATGGAAATGTACAGCAAAACAAAAACAGGAAAAAGGTCCTCAGGTGTGCAGAGCCTGCACAATTCAGCAAAAGCTGGTCCATTGAGAAATCTACCAGTCAGAGTGAGAGAAATCTGCATTCATTTGAATCCATTACAGGTTTCTCTGACATATCTAGTTCAAAATAATGTGTGCGTGTTTGTTTGTATCTTGTTTTACAAGCATTGCCAAGTGCAGTGGGTAACATGCTGGAACTTCTTGGATTTTTAAGATGTATGATTATTCATAAGAGGATGGCAACGGCTATTTTGTCATACAGCGCCCATCAGCCACAGCCAGTATATCCAATTACGGGAATGATGAGCACTGAAAGCCAAAACATCTGGAAAGTCAAACGTTGTTCATCAGTTTTCTATATTTAGGTCTTTGCATTGGACCCTCAAATTTGGGTGATAGAAATATATAGATGAATGGATTTTTCCCATTTGTGGTTTTCCATAGGCTTGCCCTGTATCACATACTGGTCCATTCAATATACAAGCTGAGAGTTGCAGTAAATGACATATTTCCTCTCCCCCATCCACTCCTAACAAAGCATCATTTCTGAACGTTTCAGAAGGACATGAAAGTTGGAGCTTTGGTGGGGTCGGTCTGTGGGTCAATTTTTTTCTGGCGTCAGAGAACTTTTCCTAAACTGCAACTTCAGTTTCATGATGTGAGACCAGGTTCGTGAAATTGAGATACCATCTGTATAGCTTTTTTAAAGCAAGGATGGATAAGACAAGCGTAGAAATGCTGGTTACACACAATGAATCAATGGACAATGAATGGATGAAGATGAAGATGGGGAACACTGGCAATGGAAAGCAGATGTGTTGAATCCAAAGTCAAGGCTGGATCAAACAGTTAGCAACAAAAGGCACAACAACTGCAGCAGACACTGCAAGAAGGGCTGACATCAGCTCATACATATTTTGATCTATGCACAAAGCTTTAATAGACGCGCTTCTGTATTCACAGCCATAGAGGGCATGATGAGTATGCATCTCATTGCGGGTGTGGATGGACCATTCCAGATGCGATATGGCACTCACTCAGCTACAGCAAATCAATAGCGTGAGCTGAAGAGGGTTGTGCTGATTTTAGTATTCTCTAAATGCTTCGGTTTTAAATGAAATGCAGTTGCTATTTATGAAACAAGGAAAACCTCTATGCATCCCTATTTGGGTGTTCACTGCCCACCTGCTAGATTTCTGATATGCCATTAAAGATAAAACACAAGTAATCTCTACCAAACACCATGACATATTACCAGCCTCCTTCCAGTTTTCAGACTGGGAAGTAAACATGCATTGATTTTCTTAATCTGCCCAAGCTCAAATTAAACAATTAATCTCCTAGAACCACTGGGTGGGGGGCAACACATGTCTTATGGGCTGCATGTGCTCTCATGGCTCCCCCATTTTTTCTGTGCCCTCCCAATTTGCCGCAGACATTCAGCAGAGAGGCAACCAATGTGAGCTTGTTTTGTTTCATGTTTAGGAAATGCCAGCCATGGATTGCCACCAAAATTCCATGTTATGCAACTGACCCCCCCCCCTTTTGCTGCATGCCACTATCTTTCAATTAAAAATGTACCTGCAGGGGACTTAGTATTATAGGAAATTCTTAGGAATTATAGGAAATTAATTTTAGCTCATTTTTAGTCAGAATTTGCCCAGTTCACACCTTCCAGGCCAAGCATGGACCCATGAGGATGAAGTCTGTGCATTTCTGAGAATGGACCCAAATGCAATGCATTTGGCATACATAAGCATGCCTACAAAAAACATGCATGAAGAAAGCAAACTTTTGAACAATGCGCACAAAAATATTTTAATCAATGGGAGAAGAATGAGTATATTTCAAAGCTGCGCACAATTGAGGCATATATTTTGAATAGTGCACACAAAATACACAAAGAATTTCACTTAGGGAAAGAAAAAGCAAAGCTCATGATCTGATAAAAATGTGAAGACTAAGTGAACTTCAAGATGGAAATCAGAAAATTTGGGGGAGCTCAAGTTTTGCTGAGGCTCATGTCCCTGATGTGTTCAGGGGCATGTCTTATCCTCAAAAGACCCAGAAGTTCCCCTAACCCTGTCTTAAACTGTATCTTCAACCTGATTTTAACATTTAATTTACTTCCTGCCTTTGCACCAAAAATCCTGAAACCAGCCTAGTGCCTGAATTGGGTCTCCAAAGGTGGTGCCTATGTGATATTGCACTCAGATGCAGAAACACTGGAAGAGGGAACCTGAAAAATTCTGGTTGATAACATGCATCTTCAGTGCATCTTTGTAGTGGCTTCACTAAAAGTTCCATGATGCTGCCCATGAACTAAGAACTACGGACTTGACAATCATGGAGTTTTATGCAACTGTTGGTACACTGACACAATGGGATGGTCGAACAGATTCAACTGCAGCTCTCCACCATGCTTCTAATTACCATCTGCTGGGGACACACAATAAGGCATTCTTGCCTAGTCCGGTGCAGTACAGATTCTTTTGACAGCACTTCTCAGCATTCCTGACCATTGGCCATGCTGGCCAGGGCTGATAGGAATTGTGGCCCATATTATCTGAAGGGAATCAGTTTGGAGAAGGCTTTGGAATACTAACTGACCAATATGAGAGATCTAGTGCTGGCTGTAAGCTCGATGATGATTGTCTATGTTATGCCTGGGGTTTTCTCCTACGAGAAGCCCAAAGGCACTTATGAAGAGTTCCATTTTATCTCTACAACAATAACCCTGTGTGATAGGTCAGGGTGAAAGTTACAGGCCTCAAATCACCCAGCAAGCTTCATGGCCAAGTGTGGCCTGGAATGCAGATATCCCAGGTCCTCAGCCCCACAACCTTGGAACCACACCATGCTGGCTGTCTTCTAAACATGGAAGCATGGAGGTTAAAGTTCTGGAATGTAGGGCCTCATCCCTCTCCACCCAAATATGCTTACAGATTCCTCTGGAGGTTGGGTTTGATTCAAAATGGATGCAAGATTCTATCTATGAATTCCTGCAAGTATCCCCATACCTCCTGGGTGTTGCTGCACAGGTATGTCTGAGGAAGCTAGGAAATGGGCATCTCCTGGCCTCTCTGGGATGGTGGCATGCAGCTGCAGCAGCACTGGGGACACCTGGAAGTCAGGGGAAATACATTCATTTTAGAATTGTATAGATCCGAAACCTATGCAATTCTAGACTCTTGAAGGTGCTGTTGAAAGGATTCTGATTACGTTATCATTAATGATAGCATTGATCGTGTTTGCATAAACACCATCTGATTCCTAATATATGCAATCCCATTTATTTGCAGCCCTTCTCTTCACCTATTTTCCCCTCTTTTCCCCTCTTTTCTTAGTATGAATAAATCATTAGAACAGATGGTGGAGGATTATCAATAAAAGGTGTTGTTAGCCTCAGAATAAATCCACTGCACTCAGTCAACAGGCTTTGCTTAGCCACCTGCTCATTTATTACACTCAGAACAAAACTCTGTTTAAAGAAGTGTGCTTTTAATTTGGGTGTGCGTGTACGCATGCACTGCAGCAGCAAAGTAAAATTATTTTAAAAGTTCAGCAAAGCTTGAAAGCCCTAAAGCTTTCATGAGACCAATATCTATTTTCTATGAAATAAAAATAGTCACATTTTAATTGATCATTTGAAAAGATACAGAACTGTCTATATTATTGCATAAAGGTATAAAGGAAAAGACAGCTGCAAATTATGAAGTTGGACTTTAAATAAGAAACCAGATAATCCGTTTTCCAAAGGAATCTGTGGGGGCATATGTTGTGTGTATGTGTTAACATAGAGTGATTAAAGTCTGGCAAAAGTAAATGAGCAAATGGTGCACAAATGTATGATTACTCATGAGTTATTCCAACTGTCGGTAAACCAAGTTTGTTTCCTGGCCATTTCAGAAAGCATCTCTTTGGGTGACATGTGAAGGTCATAAGGAATGTACAATACTTGACCTAAATAGTACTGATATGGGCCTTGAAGTACCCTTGTGCTCTTGTACATTAAATTATAACCCTGGCACATGCAGGAATGCCCAGGTCCTCTTGTTCATCCAGCTACCTAATGATGTTAATACGGAACTCTTTCGTAAGAGAAAGTAAGCAAGCAGGCAGCAATCTGGCCACTGAAGGGAGCTGCCTTTCTCTTTCCTGCTCTTCCCAGACCTCTGTACAGTTGATCTGTGTGATTTATCCATTTATTTACATGGATCACAGATGGCTAAAGCTATTGCAGCTGCAGCAGGACATAATGGGAGAAGTGTGTCACTGGGCAAACAATCCCCTCAACTTGAAGTGTATTAGAAACAAAGAAACAGAGCAAGTCAGAAGGGGCCTCCCGGGCCATCTAGTCTGATGCCCGGCACCAGCTGGTTCCACTCATGACATGCCCACCATGTGGACGTCCAGCCTATCCTTGAACACCCGCACCGATGGGGCCTCAATCACCTCCCAGGGAAGCCCATTCCACACCCTCGGGGTCCTGACTGTCAGGAAGTGCTTCCTGGCATCCAAATGGAACCTTGGCTCCCTGAGCTTTGCTCCATTGGAGCGTGTCCTGCCTTCCTCTGCAGGAGAGAACAGGTCTCTACCCATCTCCATGTGACATCCCCTCACATACCTGTATGTCGCCAACATATTCCCTCTGAGTCTCCTCTTCTCCAGGCTGAACAGACCCAGTTCCCTCAGTCTCGCCTCATACGGCATCCCCTGCAAACCAGCCACCAACCTTGTGGCCCTATGTTGCACTGACTCTAACCTGGCTATATCCTTCCTTTATTGAAGGGCCCAAAACTGAGCACAATACTCCAGTTACGGGCACACCAGAGTAGTATAGAGTGGTAGTAATACCTCTTTTGATCTAGAAGCCACACTTCTGGCTATGCAACCAAGGGTGGCGTTCGCCCTCTTGACCACCACATCACACTGCCGACTCATGTTTAGCCTGCAGTCAACCAGCACCACAAGGTCCCTATCATAAGTGCTGCTCTCTAGCCACTTGTCCCCTAACCTGTATGTAACCTGTACATATTAACCTGAGCATCACAAGATCACTCTTCATTTAACCATGTGAGCAATGGGGCACAGGTGAAATGGCTGTGTAAAGACAGGGCAAGCCACACCTGGCTCCAGCTAGTCTGGTCCTCATCTCCTTTCCAGTGGTCATCCCTGCCCAGGTGCAGAGTGCAGCATTCCTGTTGAGCGCCAGGGCTCTGGATGGATGGAACAAAATGGTCCCAAAGGGCATTCCCAGGTCTCAGAGCTCTGGGTGGCAAACCCCAGAAGGCCTCCATCACCTTGAAGGGGAGTCAGAGTGCTCTTGTGTATCAAGGCTAGTTTTCCCCATAAAGCCCTGCTGTTGTGCACTCTGCTCCTCTTGGAATTGGATGCCCTTCAGCACTAAGTGCTGCTCCCTGTGGTTTTCCACCACCACCCATCTTCCCAGTGTGGGGTAGGAAAACCTCCTTGCAAACTTGAGCCAATGTGTTGGAGAGAAGAAAAAGCCCAATGTAGTCCTTGAGTAACTAGCAGAATTGATACGGCATCCTGTAATGGAAAGGTGGCCACCTCAAAGGACTGAACGGAGGGTGGGCCAGGAACAGCACTGTGCCAGGAGCCATTTCTTTGGCCTCCATGCAGTACCACTCCCGTCTATCATCCTGCTAGGCTGAGCAGAGAAGCACTCATCCTCTCATAACTTTTAGCAAAAAATGGTTAAAACTAAGAGTCATGTTTGGGTTTCTGGAAGGTTAACAAATTCTGGGGTAATTGGATTAGATCCAAACTTAGTCATGCTTAACAACAACAACAACAACAAAAAGCCGAAATGAAAGGGGACTAATTTAGTCATGACTAACTTAAGTCCCCTTTATTTCCATGGGTCTACTCTGTGTGTGGATCCAAGTCACTGCATGTGTCTGGCCCTGTCTACTGGTTTTAGAAGGAGTGCTTTTAAATAGCTTTGTCCTGTTTCTCTTTTTCTTTTTTAATTGGAGGGTTAGATGTTTTCTGTAAGCTGCAGAGAGCCAAGCTTAGTTAAATGGGATACAACTTAAAAAGCTGAAGACAATCACATTTGAGTCCTTTGCAGGTCAGCGGATTTTGGATTGCAGCCTTAGGGCAATATCCCAAGCTATTGTTCTGCATATGCCATTTACAATAGCATAACTGATGCCTAGTAAAATGCCAATACAGATGCTGCATGGTGGGTTTTCTCAGAATTGCCCCTCCCCTGGACTGCCCAAAGTTGCTCCCCCATGCAAACTAACACACCACTTAGAATTTCCTTCCTCACCAATTTTAGCACTTCCTGAATTTTCCAACAGTTCTCAAAATGCAGAATGAAATGCATTTACAACTGTTATTTTTATGCAGGAAGCTATATTTGGAAATTAATATTTTGAGTCGTGATGGGCAAATTTGTTCCAACTTGAATTCACAGCTTCCTCAGATAATAAAGAAGTCAGCTTTGTATGCTTGGAGAAGAGCCACCCCTTAAAATAAACTCCTTTTCCGTGCAAACATGTGTTTGCATATATGCAATAGCCAAGTGTGTCTTGGGAGCTGTTGTTGGCAAATGTATAGCACATCATGAAATCATGCACCACCATGGCAAGCGCTGACCGGCCGGTTTTGCAGGTCTGTCAGAAAAACACCCCAGTCACCAATAACAGTAAGTCAAATACATACTGACTTATAAAATGAGCTGAAAAGAAAGTACTGTATGAACAACGGTGGCCCAAAACTGATCCAATGGATGTAAAGAAATGACATTATCACATGTTACCATAAGCAATAACAGAGTTAATTCAGCCAAGTCAGTGCATGCACAGAAATAGCACTGTTTAAATGAAGTCTATGAATGCTCAGAAGCTCACAATCAATTCTGAACTTAATAGAGAATACAAAATGCCAGAGCAGATATGTTAAAAAGGTAAGCTTTACAAACAGGCAGTGTCTGACCATTGAGCCAATTAATTACAAAATGCACCAGCATCACTGATTTTGAGAGGGAGAAACTCTTTACAACTATGCATTTAAATGTGGATTTTAATGCACATTTTAAAAAGCCACACACCACAACTTCTTGCAGACACAGAATGGAACTGGCTTTTGAAGGAACCCATGAGAAAGAGGCACTGAGTGGAAATAGGTAAGGGGGTATAGCTCAACACCTGCTGGTGGTACAGCACCTGCTTTGCATGAAGAAGGTCTAAGGTTCAAGTCCAGTGTCCCCAGATGGAACTGGGGAAAAAAACCCTGGATAAAACCCTGGAGAGAGAATACCAGTCAGTGCTGAAAATCCTGGCCTAGATGGAGCAAAGGATGAGGAAGCATCGTGTGTTCCTTTAAGTCAGCTCCTATTTTAAGAAATCAGTGAGTGATTTGCAATTAGTAGTAATATTACTGTGAATGTCATCAAATGTTTGTTTCTGACAAGAGCTGAAAATGGAGCTCTGTGAATTTTCACTAAGCATATTCAAATACAGTGTAAATATGCTTTAATGATAATATAATCTTACAAAGTGCTGATGAATACCTAACAATTACTTACTGTCTTCAAGCTGTCTAATTACGAATAATCATTTGACTCTCTCTCTCTCTCCCCGCCCTCTCTCCCTCTCCCTGACACACACAGCTAGTGATTTTGATAAGGACATACAAAGAATATAGACTACAATCTGCTTGATTTAAACATTCAGGTAATGATACTTGAAAGCAATACTCTAGAGAAAAACATCAAAGAGGAGGGGGGCAGCCAAAATGGTAGAACTTGGCATTTACAGCTGGTTTAGCTGGGTAAATAAAATGTAAGACTTTGAGAAGTCGGAGTTTCAGGGTAGTCTTTAATAAGTCACTTCATTTATTAGAGTATGCAAAGGAATGTGAAAAGTCATCCATTCACCAAAGGAAGAATAAGAACACTTGGATGTACGGAGATACAAGTCATCTGATTTTGTTAATTTTTGATCAAGGTTTACCCAACTTGCACTTTCCAGATTGAACACAACTTAAACATAACCTGTGGTCCTCATCCATACTTTTGAAAGCTTGCAGTGTGATTGCTGAGCAACAACGATGCTTTCAACAGTATGCATACTTCGGAAACATGTTTGTGAAAAAATGTGTATTTTTCAAAACGACAGGCAAGTGCACTTTAATGAGTGGGAGTGGACTGCACACGATAGATGCACATGGCATTTGGGGAAAATATGCATTACAGTTTGCATAGATGCTCATGCAAAAAGGACAAGGGAGCTTGCAATCTCAAGTCGCAATGAACTTCGAGATGGAACTTGGAGAATTTTGGCAAGCTCAGGTTTTGTTGTCTTGCACATCCCTTGGATGTGTCCGGCAGAGAGTGACAAAGATGGTGAAGCCCTAGAAACCCAATCTTATGAGGAAAGCTTGAGAAAATGGATATGTTTACCCTGGAAAAGAGGTAAGAAAGAAGTGATACATGCTAGCCGCCTTGTCATATTTTCTGCTGGGGCAAATTTGTTCTCTTGTGTCCCATTGCGCTTCACATTATATAAAACTAATCGTTAGGAATCAACATGAGTAGGAACTGCCTGACAACACAATTTAACAGACTACTCTGTGGAGCTGGTGGACTGTCCTTTTAACCGGAGAGTCTGAATGGCCAATTCTCAGGGATGGCATGACTAGGGATGTATGAGGAATCCATTCAAGGGTAGGGAATCCGTTCAAGGGTAGGAATCCATAGGGTTTCCTGTGCTCCTGGACTCCACCTCCCTGGTTGGCATGCCTGGCTTTTACAAGACACTTACCAGGAACCTAATGCCACACGCTGCCAACCAGCACTCCTCTCTCATGCCACATGGAGTCCTGGTTGGGAGGCTGCATCCCACACTGAGTAAGGGTGGTCGCGAGCAGCTTGTGCCTGATGCAGACGAAGGTTGCTGGTAGTGCAGTCAGGGGTCCATGCATGTTCATGGACTTCTTCTCAGCACCGCTTCTTTGGAAGACAGGGCTGAGCACAAGAGAAAACCTGGGAACTCATGGAGGAATATACTCGTATTCCCATAAGATTCATCCCAATCCCATGGACTGCCTGCACTGGTAGGGAAGTGAACTCAGTGACCTTTGGATATCTCTGTGCTGCTACAACTCTCAATGGGACAGTGATAAAAAGTATTTGGGGACTGCGAAAGCCACTTACTAATTTCTTGTCAAAAGTACCTTAAGACATTTCTGAGCTCATTTCACATGTTAGCCCGACATATGAAGGCCCACACCTCCAAGCATAGACCCCAATGTTGTCTTCTAGCTCCTCTTAATCCTCTCTGTTTGGTGCTACCTTGCCCATGGAGTCCAGCCATGATCTAGACCTGCACTCTGAGGCTGAAGAACTAGAAGAACTCACGGAAGAGGCTCCAGGAGTAGCCCCACTCTTGCACGTGGTCCCTGAGCTTAGCTCCAGCCTGGACCAGAACACCTTTCTTCAAGCATCCCACCTTCCATGGAGCTGATGGGCCAACACTGCTAAAACTTCTAGAATGAGCTCCTGGAAAATTAGGGCCTAAGCCCATATTCGAAGAGTTAATGGCTTTCCCATAGGATTGCATAGTAGATATTTGTAAGGGTTGGGGGATATTGTTGTGTGCGCATGCTTAGTAAGATTCCCAGGCATGCATGAGAAATGGAGGACTCTGGTGGGAATGGTGGTTCAGACTCGGGAGAGGGGGAGTGGAGAGCTGAACCAGCTGTGGCTCAGAGTTCTCACTCTGATATTGGAGTTGTTGAGACTAGCGAGGACCCAGTTACCCAAACTTTCCCGGTGAGCCAGCCTGAGCCATCTCTGGATCAAAGCGCTTCAAGGACAACCACTGAGCCCCCCTCCCTCCTGACTGTGGGAGGAAGCTGGCGGAGAACAGGCTGGGGAGCGGTTCTTGGGAGGAGAACTTGATACCCCGTGAGATGTGGATGCAAGGGCCCATCCACACACTCGCTGTCTGGACCTATTAGGGGCTCAATGGGAAGAGCGTTGGAGTGCTCATTTTCATAGCATGCCCCACTCCAGAGACTGGCCCTGAAGGGTTCATAAACAGAGCTTTGTTGAATACAGTCAGAGGAAGGGGTCAACTTTCCATCTGGAGTACGTGTTTCAGAGCTTGTGAATGCATTGTTGCTGGATGGAATAAGGACTCTTTTAACTGAGAGCCAGGGTGGTGTAGTGGTTAAGAGCCTGGGACTGGGACTCAGGCGATCCGGGTTCGAGTCCCCGCTTGGCCATGGAGCCAACTGGGTGACTTTGGGCCAGTCACAGACTCTCAGCCCAACGTACCTCACAGGGTTGTTGTTGTGGGGATAAGATGGAGGAGGAGAATGATGTAAGCTGCCTTGAGCCCTTTGTAGGAAAAAGGCAGGATATAAATTGGAAAAAAAAATTCCTGAAGTGTTTGTCTCATTTGGGAGGGGACACCTAACTCACGACAGATATTACTTTTGTAACTTTGTGCATTGGGCCCAGAGTTGCAGAGAGCCCTACTCTGCAGCCTGAATGCTTCTGTGGGCAGGAGAGGGAGAGCTGATTTTTGCCAATCCCCCATCCCTGTGCAGCCTCCTAGGTCCCTGCTGGGGCAAAGACAACTTAACACAAACAAAGAAGAAAAGAACCTCCCTTGTGCACAGGAGTTTCCAGTTCAGCGATGACGCTCTTCCACTGGATCTAACCCACATCTGTGATCAGAAAAAAGACTTCCATTTGCAAAGGAGAAGGTATAGATCTAGCCAAAATGAATTAAAATAACTAGTATATGGTGTGTTTAGAGTTCTGGATCATGAAATTTCTATCTCAGATGGAAGGCCTTCACAGGTTCAGAGAAAACCAATGATCTATGGCAAAGGAGCCCGGCTGAGTCACCAACACATGACGATCATCGTATGCTATGCTTAAACTCACAGAAGTTAGCATGCCTCCTTTTTGTGCAGACATTGGTTGTTCTGAGTTAAACAGCCCTTGAAAGGCAGCCCTAAGATATTAACCACTGAATCTTGACTGTGTAAACAAGCTGTTAAAAAGGCAAAGTATCTTGCAAAGGGACACCATTAATTAGGGAAAATCACACTTCTCCCAGAGATAAAAATGCCTCCTGCTGCTACATATAATAATGCCTACTGTTACTAAAATTAAAAAAGGAAACCCAGTGGGGACCAATCTTGTGTTGCTATTTAAAAAAAAAACCACTGTTTTTGTAATTAATGATGCTTATGTATAAGTCAGTGACAATTTATCTTATATGTATCTCCAACTGTAGTTCCAGTTGTATATTCACAAGCCTGTAAAGAACTGAAAACATTCTCAACATTGTGCTTTGCTCTAGTGTATAGAAAGGTGGCCTTCCTCTAGGGTGGAAATGTGGCAGCTCTTAGGTAGGGATGGATAGAGCAGTGCATGTCTGGTCCATTTGGTTTCATACGTGTTCATCGATGGGTCTATTCCTTTATATTTCCTCATCAATCTGCACGCACACACACACACAATCCTACTGAAAAATTCCAATAAGGCTGTTGTTAAAATGAGACCACTGAGGGGAAAAATCAGAGGAACATGTGTGCTTGTAGGAAACCCATTGTTTCCAGAAGCACAAAAATAAAATATAGGGGAAGAAGGGACGGGGGAAAAACTAAGAGGAATGACCCACCATGGAATATCTTGTTGAGGAATCAGCATACAGTATATCACAGAACTGAGTACACCCCTCACATTTTGTAAATATTTTATTATATCTTTTCATGTGACAACCCTGAAGAAATGACACTTTGCTACAATGTAAAGTAGTAAGTATACAGCTTGTATAACAGTGTAAATTTGCTGTCCCCTCAAAATAACTCAACACACAGCCATTAATGTCTAAACTGCTGGCAACAAGAGTGAGTACACCCCCTAAGTGAAACTATCCAAATTGGGCCCAAAGTGTAAATATTTTGTGTGGCCACCATTATTTTCCAGCACTGCCTTAACCCTCTTGGGCATGGAGTTCACCAGAGCTTCACAGGTTGCCACTGGAGTCCTCTTCCATTCCTCCATAATGACATCACGAAGCTGGTGAATGTTAGTGACCTTGCTCTCCTCCACCTTCCATTTCAAGATGCCCCACAGATGCTCGATAGGGTTTAGGTCTGGAGACATGCTTGGTCAGTCCATCACCTTTATCCTCAGCTTCTTTAGCAAGGCAGTGGTCGTCTTGGAGGTGTGTTTGGGGTCGTTATCATGTTGGAATACTGCCCTGTGGCCCAGTCTTCAAAGGGAGGAGATCATGCTCTGCTTCAGTATGTCACAGTACATGTTGGCATTCATGGTTCCCTCAATGAACTCTAGCTCCCCAGTGCCGGCAGCACTCATGCAGCCCCAGACCATAACACTCCCACCACCATGCTTGACTGTAGGCAAGATACACTTGTCTTTGTACTCCTCACCTGGTTGTCGCCACACACACTTGACACCATCTGAACCAAATAATTTTATCTTGGTCTCATCAGACCACAGGACATGGTTCCACTAATCCATGTCCTTAGTCTGCTTGTCTTCAGCAAACTGTTTGTGGGCTTTCTTGTGCATCATCTTTAGAAGAGGCTTCCTTCTGGGATGACAACCCTGCAGACGAATTTGATGCAGTGTGCAGCGTATGGTCTGAGCACTGACAGGCTGACCCACCACCCCTTCAACCTCTGCAGCAATGCTGGCAGCACTCATATGTCTATTTTCCAAAGCCAACCTCTGGATATGACTCTGAGCACGTGCACTCAACTTCTTTGGTCAAACATGGTGAGACCTGTTCTGAGTGGAACCTGTCCTGTTAAACCGCTGTATGGTCTTGGCCACCGTGCTGCAGCTCAATTTCAGGGTCTTGGCAATCTTCTTATAGCCTAGGCCATCTTTATGTAGAGCAACAATTCTTTTTTTCAGATCCTCAGAGAGTTCTTTGCCATGAGGTGCCATGTTGAACTTCCAGTGACCAGTATGAGAGAGTGAGAGTGATAACACCAAATTTAACACACCTGCTCCCCATTCACACCTGAGACCGTGTAACACTAACAAGTCACATGGCACCGGGGAGGGAACATGGCTAATAATGCCCACATTGGACAGTTTCACTTAGGGGGTGTAGTCACTCTTGTTGCCAGCGGTTTAGACATTAATGGCTGTGTGTTGAGTTGTTTTGAGGGGACAGCAAATTTACACTGTTACACAAGCTGTATACTCACTACTTTACATTGCAGCAAAGTGTCATTTCTTCAGGGTTGTCACATGAAAAGATATAATAAAATATTTACAAAGGGGTGTACTGGAGGAAGGTATGCATGGGTGGGTGATGGGAACACCTGGCCAAAAGATGGGGAAGGTATGCTTTGTTGCAGGCCCCGTGTGTTTAGGCCTATTGGCCCATGAAGGAAGAAAAGCTTTCTGCGTATATTCTGTATACACTACAGGGTTATCTTCCTTTCAGCAGGTAACTCCTCTGGGGGAATTATTCCTCCTCAAGTACAAGGTCAGCAACCTATCTGACCGTAATATCTAAGTGGAAAAAGAATTATGAATGTCTGATTTCCAGCTGCCTGCATCCATCCAGCATCTCATCCTTTAAACTGGAATATGGGGAGAGAAATGTATCTGGTTTATGGGGAAAGAATCTGTGCTACAGTCTAACATTTTCCATGAAAATTATGGCACGCTGTCTGAACTCTTTTAGCAACAGTGTTCCTATTAACAAGTGCTTATGTTTAGTTGCCTTCAGTGCGAATGAACTATATATTTTATTATCAGGGCAATTTCAAGCATTGTGAGTTGAAAAAATATTGGCTTGCCATTTTAAGACTACGGTCCCATGAATGCTTAACTATGACGTAGCTCCAATTTTCTGCACTGGAACTTATATCTAAGCAAACAGCACAAGATCCAGTTGCAACTGGCCGTGCACTATACATTTATTGATTGATATAAGTTTCAACAAAAGAAAGCAAAACTATAACAAAGAAGAAAAAGAATACAGAGAAAGCTTCTCGTACTTTTGAATGTACAAGTCATTCATTCATTCATTCATTCATTCATTCATTCATTCATTTAAAACTTTTGTAGACTGTCCCATTACTGAAGTTTTGGGGCCGTTTAACAATACAAAATATAAGAAAAGAGGAAAAAATAATTAAAACACAGGGTCCTAAAATTAGCAATAATAAAAACCCAATGAAAACACTGGGAAAATAAAAAGGTTTTGGCCTGGCGCTGAAAAGAATAAAGTGCCAGTGCCAGGTGAACCTCTCTGGGGAGCTAATTCCACAACTGAGATGCCACCACAGAGAAGGCCTTTCTCCAGGTAGTCATCCTCCTAATCACCTTCAGAGAAGACACCTGGAAAAGGGCATCTGCCCCAGATCTTAAGGGGTGGGCAGGTATATATGTAAGGAGACACTCCTTCAGGTAATACATACACTTAAGTTCAAACCATAGTGCTTTGAAATTAGCAACCATAGTGGAAATGTTATTATTTAGTTATTTATTTGTTAGATTTATATCCCACCCTTTTTCTTTCTAATAAACCAAAGCTGCTTACATCATTCTCTTCCTGATGCACTCACTCCTATTCCCACCACAACAACCCTGTGAGGAAGGCTGGGCTGAGAGTCTATGACTGGCCCAAAGTCACGCCGTTGGTTCCATGACTGAATGGGGACTAGAGTCCCAGCCCCACTTTTCAGCACTGTAGGACATATTAGTTGCTACAAAGCCCTACAATCATAGCTGTGGGAGTACGCCTATCCTTTTATTTATTTACTTATTATTTCATTATTAGAAGCTTTTCTAACCTGTACACCACTAGCATCTCAGGACAGCTTACAATAAAAATGAATGGAATAAAACAAAACACCACAGTCTCTGACAATTCGAGATAATAAAACCTCAGTTAAAATCTATTAAACAGTAAAATGATGGGGAAATGTAAAGGGTTTTGCCTGACACTGAAAAGAATATAACATTGGTGCCAGGAGAACTTCTCCAGGGAGTGAATTCCATCGTTGGGGCACCACCGCAGAGAAGGCCCTCTTCTGGTTAGCCACCCTCCTGATCTCCTTCAAGGAGGGCTCCTGGAGCAGGACCTCTGCCTCAGATCTCAAGGGGCAGGAGGGCACAGAGGGAAGAAACTAATATGATGAAAACCTAGTGCCATCTAGACAAGAAGATTCCTTACCTAGCCAAGGTGGAAAATATGATCTGTGCAGGAAAGATGGCAACTTTCTACAAGTAAGAAATAGGCCAAGTGATATAAAAGAAGATCCAGAAAGTGAAACCCACCTTCCTGTTTAGTTACAAAGTCAGCAAACTCTCTGATTACAATACTTGAGCAGAAACAGAAATTAGACATTTATAACATTTCTGGCCACAAGCTTTGAGGGAAGCCATAAGAAGCATTGAATGATTTCCATCCTCCAAAAGAGCTCACCAAAGTTCTCCTAATTACTTCCTAAAGTTTATCCTGACTTGAATCTGTATCAGATTGCAAACTTTGTTTCTTTTCTTTTTACATGAAAATCTGTATATATCTTTCTCCATATTTCCCCAAATGCAAACATCAGTTGTGCATTTTCTTCTATTGATAAAAGCATATTTGTGCACATTTTAAAATATATACACATTTCCATTCCCATTTTTACACATGCCATTGAACACTTTTGGGGAGAGTCTGCTAATCACAAGTTGACCAATGTCCAGGCTTTGATCACTTATTGTATCCAAGTCTGTGTTTGAAGTGGAAGGTACAAACTTGTCAGAAAGGAACATAAATGTTTTTTTTTTCCCTATATCCCAACTACTATGACCATATAACAGACACTGAACATGAAACTCATGTACTTTGGCCACCTAATGAGAAGGAACAACTCACTGGAGAAGACCCTGATGCTGGGAACAATTGATGGCAAAAGGAGAAGGGGATGGCAGAGGATGAGGTGGCTAGATGGAGTCACTGGGGCAGTCGGTATGAACTTGGGTGGACTCCAGGGATGCTGGAGGACAGGAGAGCCTGGAGGAATGTTGTCCATGGGGTCATGATGGATCGGGCATGAGTTTGCGACTAACAGCAAATGACCATACAAGCACCCAGTTCAGACCCTCTACTAACAAGCACAGTTTGAGAGGGTAGATAATGGAACAGTGATGTTGTGAGAAGGGCCAGGGACCATTGTCTCATTCCTCTCTCTGTGCATTCTTCAAACACTTAGCTCATGTGCAAGCAAGAGGCCCAAAGACTACACATCCTTGCAGCAGACAGGCTGAACCCCTGCTCAAACCCGGGAAGATGCCTTGTACTGCATCCACTGGTTCATCACGCCCGTTATTGCAGACACTGTCTGGCAGCAGCTCCATGGAGTTTCAGGTAGGTTTTTTTCTTAGCCCTTCCTGGAGATGCTGGGAATTTAACTCTGTGACACCCTGAAACACAGTATTTATATGCTGCCTTTTTCCTACAAAGGGCTCAAGGCAGCTTACATCTCCTCCTCCATCTTATCCTCACAACAACAACCCTGTGAGGTAGGTTGGGCTGAGAGTCTGTGGCTGGCCCAAAGTCACCCACTTGGCTCCATGGCCAAGTGGGGACTCGAACCCGGATCGCCTGAGTCCCAGTCCCATGCTCTTAACCACTACACCGCACTGGCTCTCTTGTGCCACCTGCACCTAAGAACCCAGAACAAAGTCTTACTGAGATGAACAGTATTTAAACCTTAGTATGTGTGTTAAGGATTGTAATGTAGAAGAGTCCTTCTAACTCTGTGCATCATCATCATCATCATCTCCTCATCATCATCATCCTCCTCCATATAAAGAGACCTTTCCTTGCGTTATATTTCTCTAGACATGGAATGAGCAGTATGCTAATTCTAGGCAGAGAGATAAGGAACATCTTAACACAGAGAGAAATGCAGCCCTATTTAAATGCAGCACTATTCCCTGGGCTGCTTAGAACAAGGCATCCTGGAACCCAGCCCAGGAATCACATTTCAGTGTGGTACAAATGGCACGGCATGGTGCTGAGGACGGAACGTGGTTTGGAAACTCCAGCACAGCTCTGTTTGGGAACATCCAGACATTTCATTTACAGGGACAGGGACGGTAGCCAGAGGCTTTGAGCACCAACATTTCTGCTCAAAATATAATGAATCTATCAAGGTCACCTGCCCAAGCAGCTGTTAATCCAGTCTTTAGGCCAGGGAAAGGGCATTGAGCAAAAGCAATTGAGGACACAATGCCAGTTTCTCTATTGGCTCATGTAACACACACAGTGAATTGCTTTGCTTTGCTTTGCGTTGCTTTGTTTTTGCTTTTCTGACCCTTAGGCCTGCTGTAGCATGATTAACAGCTGCTAGCAGGTCCTTAGTTAACTCAAACTTCTCCAGCCTGGTGTATTCCAGTCTTTTGGACTTTGGACTTGACTTCCCATCAGCCCCAGCCAGCATGCACAATGTCCAAGAATGCTCAGAGCTGTAGTCCTAAACACCCGGAGGATACCACGTTGATGAAGGCTGGGTTAACTACTGAAGGAGTAGCCATCATCATTACATTTATAAATTGACCCTAATAGACATTTCCATGGCACTTAAAGATTATAACACTGTTTCTGTGGGAAAATTTATCCAGCATGCCAGACAAGCCAACAGAGAAGGAGCAGAGAATTCAGTAGAAATGTAGAAACTGAGCAAGTCAGAAGGGACTTCCCAGGCCATCAAGTCTCACCTCCAGCTCCAGCCAGCTCTGCTCATGACATGTATACATGTGCATGTCAAAGCTCCATCTCAAGAGCACTCAAGGTAAACTCATGCAAACAATGCAAAGCTCACTTCCTTTCCTCAGCCATGATCTAGGGACTGATTTGTGAAAAGAGAGTCAGGCTAGGGAAAGAGACTGGCACAAAAGTGAAGAGAAGAAATAAGTAAATACATTTAGCTGTAGCGATGTAATTCACATGACAGTTGCACTAACTTTTTGTTGTTCTTTCTAAATCCTTTTGCTTCTATGCCCTGTTAATGCATCCCAGTGGACAGAAATTAGGGATGCTAACAAGGCTTCTCCTAAACTCTCCGGATATTCCAATTGGTACAAATAGAGTGGCCAGGCTATTGACAGGGACCGGCAGGTATGACCATGTAATGCCAGTCCTGTACCATTTGCACTGGCTACCAATTGAAGTCTGGGCCCAATTATGGTGTTAACCTGGACCTACAAAGCCCTAAACAGTTTAGGGCCTGGATATCTGAAGAAGCATCTCCTTCCATATTCACCTGTTTGAGCCTTAAGACTGTCCACTGAGGCCCTTCTTCGGGAGCCCACTCGGAGCTTAGAAGGGCCTTAGAAGGGCCCACTCTGAGCTTAGAAGTGGTAATGTCCCAACTCTGGAACTTGCTTCCCAGAGAGGTTTGCCTGGTGCTGCTCTGTTCATTTTGGCACCAGGCCAAAACCTTTTTATTCACCTGGTATTTTAAGCTTTGATGGTGTTTTTAGGGATATAATTTTATCATATGTTTCACAATGCATTTTAATTGTGCTGCTGCTACCATTATGAGCCATCTTGAGACTTATTTTGGTATAAGATGGGATATAAGTGTTTTAAATAAAAGAAAATAATAAAAATAAATAAAACTAAACCTGGAAGTGAACTTTAAGGGTCCCTGCAAAGCTCACCTCCAATGAGAAGTGAACTTTTACAGTTCCACAATTCTTCTCTAGTTTGGACTGATATCCAAGCCCAATGAGAACTCTTTGTTTTCTCCCACTCCTGGCACCCTCCTGACTTCTCTTAAAATCTCCAATAGGCACATCCATGCATGGACCCCACTTCCCCTTCCTTCCAAGCCACAGAAGTGGTCAGATCGATTCTGATGGCACACAAGGAAAGAATCAGTAGAAGGATTTCCCTTTCTACATCTCCTTCCCTGACTTTTTCCCATGTATTGTAACTGCTCTTTTTACCAGCTGCTTGAAAGGAAAGGGATGCAGCATTTTGGATGGAAAGGTCTAGCTCATAAATTTTGGAGAGGTGCTTGGGGCTGGTGGGTTGAAGCATTTTTTTCAGTTCCTCAGATGAAAACTTCACCTTTTTTTCCTCCTCTTCCTCCTCCTCTCCTCTCCTTTTTTTTTATGAAGGTGGGGAGGGACACAGACAACAGGGATGGAGGTAGTAAAAGAAGTGTATGGATCTTTCATTAGCCACAGACCCTTCTTGTGTTCTCAGGTATTCTTGACAGGTGCACAGGGAAAAGTAGCTTCTCTTAGGCATGTGCAAATCAACAACATGGGATCTTAAAGTTTTCCCAGTTTCCACTGCTAGGCTAATTTCAACTCACATCCATATCAAATTAGGACAGTCCTTTCCCCCTCTTTTTCAGATTACATGAAAATGTATACATATTTTCGTGCATATTTTAAATGTATTTTTCAGCTGTGCATATTTTTTAAAAGTTTTCATTTTCTCCCATGTGTGTACACTTTGTTGCATGTGTAATTTGGAAGTGTGCACATTACTGAAAACACATGAATTGCAAACGGGCTTAGAGATGTGCTGCTGTTGGCCACAGATGGCATTCAGCTCCTCATTTGGCTCTAGAGAGTACGAACCAGCTAAAAGCTGATCAAAAATGAATGGAAACCATTTTTGCATAGATCCTTGGCTCTACGGACAACCCATGGGTCTCTCTTGTGGACAGGTGTTGCACACACTCACCAGTACTCAGCCCATAAGTTACAATGGGGGAAGTAAAGGGTGATTTTAAAAAATCCCATTTCCATTTGTGTAGAACTCCATTTGGAGCTTTTGCCCTCCAGGCCATCCAGCTATCAGGCTGTGTCTGCCACAGTCAGAATGATTTTTCTACAGCAGGAAACCACTGACAAATTCAATCTAAGTACTTAATGGAGGTAGCAATAGTAGGGTCTGTTGCAGCTTGGCTTTGAAGTTCATCAGAGAGTGGCAAGGATAATCATAAAAGACAAGAGATTAAAAGCAACACTCCTTTTAATCAGCATGGTATAGTTACAGAGTGTTGTTTCTAACATAAAAGCCCAGCTTTAAGATATCAAGAGGTTTAGGAGAGCCATCAAAAGCATTGTTTCTTTTCCTTCCTGCTACCCAGAATCTACAAACTTTGTTATTTTGATTGCACTCTCTACATTTCTATTGAGATTTTGTCTTTTACCTTGCTTATCCTTGTATTATTTGTAAATATGTTAGTCAGGCAACAGATCGCTGATAGCATGATGTTGCTTTCCTGCCAGGTGGTTTATTTTTATACCAGCTCCTTCTCTCTGTCTCCCCACACTCATAAGTTGTGTGTGTGTGTTCAACTTTTTCAATCCATTTTGTATCTGATCTTCATTCTGCCCAAAGCAGTTTTGACTTCAAAGATTTTCACATTTCTCAATGGCATAATGAACAAAAATAAAGACAGCTTTTTCGACAATGTCCACAACCCTTAATTAAGAGCAATGGTACTGCTTTTAGTTTTCAACTTAATATCCCCCCAGGCTTGTAATTGGCAGGTGTTTTTTATTCATTGTAACTCCAGTCCAAAATAGACACTCGGACTCTTTATTTCCTACTTTTCTTCCATGAGGAAGAAAGCAGCATGCAAACAATTCCCAGGCAAACTTCCATGCAGGCATTAATGTGACCTGCATGCATCTGCTACTAGTGAAAAGGGGTTTTTTTCTGATTTATATCCTGCCTTTTTCCTACAAAGGGCTCAAGGCAGCTTACATCATTCTCCTCCTCCATCTTATCCCCACAACAACAACCCTGTGAGGCAGGTTGGGCTGAGAGTCCAGTCTGTGACTGGCCCAAAGTCACCCAGTTGGCTCCATGGCCAATCGGGGACTAGAACCCAGATCACCTGAGTCCCAGTCCCACTACACCACACTGGCTCTCCTGAATCCTGTACCTTAATCCCATCAAATGCTCCCCAGGTGCTTTATAACCTTCCGCCCTCATGCGGGATCAGTTTGTAGGGGGATGTGGTTTGTGGGAGAAGACTGCCTCTGCTGGACACTCACCTGAGCCTCAGAGGCTCAATTGTCTGCAAGAGATGCAAGAAGCATCTTGAATAAGTTCTTCCTGGTAACAGTTGCATCCTATACAACTAGCTGAGGTTAGTGCTCAACTCTCAGGAAACCATTCCTACACTGATGTGTCTGCCAGGGAAATCATGGACACCTACGATAAGCCCATTGTGGTTTCCCGATGGAATTGACAGACATAATTGAGACTCCATGGTCTACTGGGCAGCACATCTGTTTGGTCTGGTGGACCACTATTGACCATTCCCAACCAAAAGGGCTTCTTAGCATATGACCCAGTAAATAATGTTCTAGAAAGAAAATCAAGTGGGGGGGGGGGGAGATGGTTTGCAGGAATTCTGCCTCTGCTACTGATCTTTTCCTTAGGCAAGTGCTGTTTTGTTTCTGAGTGGCAACAAGGCTTCTAGGAACACACCTGGAAAACATCTAGATAATAACTGGTTTGCAGCAAGCCAGCTAAGACCTGTTTCTACAGCCCATTCCTATTACTGGGTATCCACTACGTTGAAAGGGCACTTCCTCTATGGGGAGAGAACTTCACTTAGTGGTAGAATGCACCATTTGCCTTCGGAAGATCCCAGGTACAACCCCTGAACCTCTCATTCAAAAGACTGGGTAGCTGAGGAGTGGGCCATGGCTTGTGACTCTCTCCTGAAGTAGCACTGACATGCTTTGGAAACAGGATGAGAATGACTGCTTGCGAGGAATTTGAACAATCGATTTATTGCTGCCTTGCAAAAGTGAGGGCACAAATGAAAAGAGAATCTCTCATTTTGTCCTCACTTTGCTGCTGTGTGATGGTACTGATAAAGGAAGAAAATAGGCAGAAATCAATGCATTTCACAGAACAAGAAAAATGACCCTTTTCAAGGGGGGGGGGAGGGAATCCTCTGAGTGGAACACAAGCAAAATCCAAGGACATCATACAAGACTAATGGAAACTCTCGGCATTTGTTTAAATTACATACAAGCAGGAGCTGCTCTGGGGCTGGTTTGTTGGTGGCCTGCCAGCTCCCATGGCTTCTCAAGAGAAGACTGCAAGGCACATGCCTTACACCCTCATGCCAGATGCTTGCCAGTCTCTGCATGGCACAGCAGGGGCAGTCTCCATCATCACCATGCTTCACACTCTGCATTTCCTCCAGATGGCCACTTTTGGATTTAGAGCCAATGAGGGACAAGGAAGGAGGCTGGGATGCCGACTGGAATTGGTACAAGTCCACAGCCCAAGCCTCTTCCACTGCCTGCCTCCCTGGCATGTTCTTTTTTTCCCTTCCAAGGTGCAGGTGCAACCGTGGGGTAAAGGATGCTTGGCATAGTCCTTTCCATACTGGCAGTGAGGGAACAGAACAGGGCTTGACCTTCTGCCTCCCAGTTCCAGGATTCCAGAATTCTGGAGCTAGGACTCTGAAGAATCCTATGCCCTCCCAGATGATGCTGGGAGGCCATAGGGTTGCCTCTTTATTGCCTTTTGAAGGAGCCACGAGACAGCCCTGGTGACATGTGGTGAGGTAGCGCTTTGGCTCCATTCTAGAGTACGGATACCAAGCACTTTGTAGCCCTGGATGCAGGCCCTAACATCATCTACACGTCTCTGAGCAGTGCTGAGAAAGCAGCCAGTGTGGGTCTGCTCTGCCCTTGTAACCCCACCCCTAGCCCACAAATAGAGTTTCATTGCTCGAGCAGATAGCCAATGGACTACCAGGCCACATTCAAAGTAGTGCTTTTGATTTAATAGGGACAGACTGGTGCAGGGACCACCGAGATCAGGCAGGCTTCAAGTTGGGAATGTTTCCGCTGGCAACTTAAAACCCATCTGGTTGTCCAAACATTTCCCTTGCCACTTTCATTGACAGATGTTCTTATTATTTTAAGGAGATCTTATCGCTCTGCTGTTTGAAGTATTGGTTCAATTGTAATGTATCTTGTTTTTGTCTTGTAACACTTTGGGACTTTTTAATGGTGGTATAGAAATCCCAAGAAACAGGCAAGGGAATCCATCAAAACTCCATGGTTTTCGCTGAGCTCACTTTGCCTGTATCTCTGGGTATACATCCTGTCCTATGAATTTCCACCTCCAGAAACAGAGAGATGGCCAATAGTAGGTGCTATTTATTGGTAGATTTGGGTGCAGGATCTGATTTCCATTTTTTAAAAGACTCATTGATGGTACTTCCACCAGAATTTTTCAGACTACCCCATTTGGAAGGGACCTGAAGTAGCATTTTCAATGAGTTTGAGGGGCTGCTGTGGAGGAGAGGGAGAGGTTGACCATGCATTTCGGAGCTCACAATGGTGGGGGGGGGGATGGGTTAAAATGCTTCCAGTTGAAAAATGCACAGAAAAATGCACATATTTAAAATGCTCATGCGAAGGCAAAGTTAGGGCAAAATCAGTGCATTTAAAAATGGGCACAATGGATGCATACATTTTAGGAAATAGACATGCACACGCATTTTTGTGTATGGAAACCAACAAACAGAACTCGTAATCTGATACATGCATGACCTGGAATATACTCTGAAGTGGGATTTGGAGAATCTCAATATGCTTGCACTTTTCTGATTTATAGTTCCTGAACTGTGAATATCGGTTGCAACTTTAGCAACTGCCCGCCACCAATTCCTGACATTGCATGATCAAGCCCTTCCTGGAGGATTAAGCTGTATCTGTATACACAGAACTGAGAGGCCTTCTGAATCCCACGTCCTTGCAATAGGCAAGCCCTCTCTTCACACACAGCTGGCTGTGGTAATGACAGGAATTATGCTAATTTAATATTCTTTAAAGAGAGAAGCAGGAAATGTTATCTTTAGGAGTTTCATTGATTGGAGGAAAATTAAATGTAAAACCATTTTCCAGTTTTGCCTCTTTAAAAAACCTTGAGTAATGACCTTCTCTGACAGCTCAGGAGAGCCACTATTATGAGAAGGGTTAAGATTTGTTTTGTTTTGTTTTACAAGTTTCTTTTTAATTACACCCTTGATTTGGCTGTCGGCGTGGTCATCTGGACAGCATGAATCAGTTTTCGGCAATCGCACAGGGCAAATTGCATTTACTGTGAATTAGCTTTATTGCTGGCTGAGATACTTTATTTCTTTGGCAGTTTGGGCTTCCCTGGATTCGTTGTCAGATAGCCTGGCTGTCAAGTCTTCTTTGAACTGAATGATTGAAGCACAGCAGCTTAACCTTTTCATATTATATTTGAAGTGCAATCCAAAAAATTGATAATATACCACATTTATTTCCCTTTTAGGAATGCTGTGGGGCATGGATGGGATTTGATGGTTCGGCTGCACTTTTGGTTCTAACCATACAAGCCAGGGTCTGAAGGAATACCTACCATGTTTGCAGGCTCAGTAAACCCATTTACCAGCTATGGCCTTCTGGACAGGCAGAGCTTGGACACAGCCATCCTCATTCTGGCAACCTCTCGGTTGGACTATTGTAATGTGTCCTACATGAGCTGCCTTTGGAGACAGTCTGAAAGCTTCAATTGGTTCAAAATTGGGGAGCACGATTGCTAACAAGGACTAGTCACAGTGCCCATATTACACAGCCCTTTATCCATCGCAGTAGCTACCACTGAGAGTCGGGCCCAATTCAAAGTGTTTGTCTTGACATATAAAGTCCCAAATAGCTTGGGGCCAGGATATCTGAAGGAATGCCTGTTCTCATATACTCCAACCCAATCATGAAGGTCTGCTGTGAAGCATCTTCTCAGAGAGGAAGGAAGGCTGGATGGATGGATGGATGGATGGATGGACAGATGGAAGGACAGACAAATGGACAAATGGACGGGCGGACAAATGGATGGACAGTAAGAAGGGGTGCCAAATAGAAGAGGGGCCTTCTTGGTGGTTTTACCCCAGAGTGGAATGCCTGATGCATTCTTTGCTTTCTTTTTATGCACCAAGCAAAAACCTTTGTATTCACCAGACACTGTAAAAATTAGATCTATTAATATTTTTATTATAAATAGTTTTAGATTTGTTCTATGCTTGCTGTTGCACCTGGGGTTATCTGATGGACAGTTGTAGTTGTTTGTTGTTAGGTTTTAGTAGATGTGGTTGACCTGGATCTCAACAAGGCCTTTGACAAAGTACCTCATGGTATCTTAGTTGAGAAATTTTTGAGCTTTAGGATAGATTAACACACTGTTCAGTGGATTAGGGCATGCTTGACATACCACAACCAGAGTGTGACTATCAGTGGGGAATCATCAGGATGGCAGCCAGTGACAAGCAGAGTTCCCCAATACTCATTTATGGGACCAATTCTGTTCAACCCTTTTATCAGTGACATGGAGGAGGGGATAAACAGTCTACTGACTAAATCTGCAGATGATACCAAAGTGGGGGCAGTGGCCACAACTGAGGAGCAGGTGATCAAGATCCAGAAGGATCTGGACAGGCTGTGCAAGTGGGTGGGGGACAACAGGATGGCATTCAATGTGGGTAAGTGCAAGGTCTTGCACTTGAGACACAGGAATAGGTGTCATTTGGTTCCGAGCCATTTAGTGATTTGTACTCTAGTCTTATCTTTTGAATTGGGCCTGGTAACTTACTGCCAACCAAGGCAGATGATGGAAGCTGGTGGGATATGCCCACAGCAATACAACACCACACCTGTCAACACATGGGGAGCAGCATTCTGCACCAGGTACAGCTTCTGTAACATCCTCAAAGGAAGAGCCACATAGACAGCATTGCAATGGTACAATCAGGAAGTTATGAGGGCATGGTTCTTCATGATGTGGTTCTAATCCTGACTGGGGTCCACTTCAGTTGTCTTCTTAAAAGGCAAGGCAAGGCAAGGCCAGGCCAGGCCATCAGTCAGATTTAAAGCTGATGGGATGAGAATCTGGAGACTGTTACCTTCAATAATAAACAGACCCAAATGTAAAGTTAGGATGGACAAATTGGGGGTTGAGATGGACAAATTTTTGTTTTTAACTGTTTCAGCTGTCCATATATGCCCGCCCGCCCCTTGAGATCTGTGGGAGAGGCCCTTCTCCAGGAACCCTCCATGAACGAAATTAGGAGGGTGAGTACTCGGAGGAGGGCTTTCTCTGTGGTGGCGCCCAATCTATGGAATGCGCTCCCCAGAGAGGTCCGCCTGGTGCTATCGTTATTTGTTTTTCGGCACCAGGCAAAGTCCTTTTTATTCAAATGTTATTTTAATTGTTAATAGTATTTATTCATTTTATTCTTTGGCCAGGGCGACTTAATTTATATTGTTAATTTATATTATTCTATTTTGAAGTTTATTTATGGTTGTGAGCCGCCCCGAGGCTTTGGCGAATGGGGCGGCATAGAAGTCTCCTAAATAAATAAATAAATAAGTTGGCTCTATCCTACTACCTACTATATCAGCTTGTGATTTGGGAAAAAAAGTTCTAAAAATCTGCAAAAAATGTCTGTACATTTTCACGTGCATGCTCCTAGCATACACATTTTTGCAAGATGTATTCTCCGATAGCTTTGGCTGTTGGGTGGTATACAAATTAAATAAATTAATATTCTGTTTTGTACAGAAATTTCACCACTGTATGCAGCTTTTTCTGCACAACATCCTCGAACAAACCCAGTTGTGTTTGCCTTTCTTGATCAAAAAAATGGCATTTCAGCTTGTAGAACGGCTTAGGTGATGTGAATGAAAATGCAGACCAAACAAATTTGTCAGTCATCGCTCGTCTGAGGCATCCTTGGTCTCTGCATTTATATCTTTCAGTGTTCACTGTGTGATGTTTATTATTCAGCCACATTTATGTAAGTATTGAAATTCTGCAGAGTACAGAAGGGTAGGTGGTACCCAGCCTGTGGTTCAGGCAATGAAGCATGGCACAATCAGGGAGTCCATGGAGTATGTGCTGGCTGGAATTAAAAGAATGGTCCAATTTCTGAACTCCTGCTGAAAAGAATGCCTAGTCTCTGGCTGGCTTTCCTCTGATTTCTTCTTCACACAAAGGGCTTTATTTCATTTCCTTACAATTACCCAAAATGCAGAGTTGCTAATAATGGAATAGCAAACAAGGATGCTTCAAAGCTGCTAGATTAGTGCTGTGTCCAAAATTTCTTCAGCATTTTTGTTGTTTTACTATTCTCCTTCAATGTGATAGAAATTGAAAAAAAATCAAAGGAGAACATTTCAATGAATAAATATGTCTAGATATGCACTTTGTGCACCTATTGGGACTGATGATTCTCTGTGAAACCATATGCCCCAAACCTGGTGGAGGGACAGGAGGATTGGGGATTAAAGGTGATTGGGACAAATTCATGGGGGAGAGGAGGAAAAGGTGGCCATCCTGTTAAGCAAGGCAGCATGCCAGCATGCCTGCATACCTCAGTTGCTGAGGAGCCTGGACAGGTGGAACTCTTGCACCAATCCTGCCTGGGGGATCCTGTGAACTGCTGGTGTGACACTGTGTGAGCAAGTGCTAGGCTGCATGGACCTTTAGTCTGATCCAGCATGGATGTTCTTATGTTCTAACCAGTGCCTTTTTTGTACGAAAAAAGGTGCCGGAACTCATGAAATTATTTACCTTTCACACGTAGTCAATCACTGTACACAGACCCACACACATCAGTTGTGTAACAAAACATAACGGTCTCTGCCCACAGTAAGCACTCAGCATGCGACTACATGACCAATCACAAGCCGAGCAGAGCCACAAGCTGAGCAGCGACATCACAACCAGCGCGGACGAAGTACGCACGCATCAGATTCGACACACAAGCAGTCCACATGCACCATTTTAATGATTTTGCCGCCAACCTGCTACGCTCAACAGGGGAATTCGAATCCATGTGGACCAAACATCACATTTTCAAAAGTTACTTTTAAAACTTGGAAAATCTGTCGAAAAAAGGTGCCGGAACTCTGTTTCAGTGCGTTCTATGACAAAAAAGCACTGGTTCTAACTGTTGCTTCAAGAATATAAGAAGATAAACTCCTTTGGACTGAACCAAAGGCCTCTTTTGTCTGGTACTTTGTTTCACATAATGGCCAGTCAGATGTTTATGGGATTCCCAAATGCAGAATTGACTGGCATTAACATTCTGCAGGAATCTGTGGTCCTAAATGCCTAGTGACTATTCATATCCTTACCCCACACGAATGGGTGCAATTTTTTAAAAAAGAAACCGAAATTGCTATCTTATGTCTATCATAATTTTGGGAAGAAGAACATTCATTTGTCCATCCTGAATCTCTGAACTTTCAGCTTCCATAGATGCCACCAGAGTCTAGCATTATGAGAGAAGGAGGGAAAATGCTTATTACTATGCATGTTTTCCAGGTGATGCTCCATGGGCTTCCCGGATTTATAGGGCTGGTCCGATGCTGCAGGGCTGCAGCTAGGGCCGGGTCTTGTGGCCAAGGCTGCCCACCCACCCAGCCTGCAACTGGCAATAAGGCCTGGGGTCAGTATGCCTCCCTTTATTTGCCTTAAAAAACAGCAACAACTAAGCCCCAAATCTTCTAACCTTCCCTTACAAAGGAATTTTATCAACCCCCTCCCCCCCCAAATATTTGGGTTGTACATTTCCACAGCAGGGACTGCTTAGCTTAGAGAAAAAATTGCAAAAAGGAAGGCATGATCAAAGCACACAAGATAATATACAGTATGGAGAAGGGGATAGGAAGACATTTCTGTCTCCCCATGAATATGACTGAAGTGAGATTCAGGACAGATAAAAGGAAGAGAGCCCGTGTGCTGTAGTGGTTAAGAGCATGGGACTGGGACTCAGGCGATCCGGGTTTGAGTCCCCGCTCGGCCATGGAGCCAACTGGGTGACTTTGGGCCAGTCACAGACTCTCAGCCCAACCTACTCACAGGGTTGTTGTTGTGGGGATAAAATGGAGGAGGAGAATGATGTAAGCTGCCTTGAGCCCTTTGTAGGAAAAAGGCAGGATATAAATAGAAAAATAAATAAATAAAGTAGTTCTTCACACAGCATATGAAATTCACTTCCACGAGATGTAGATGGTTTTAAAAGGGTAGTGGACACATTTGTGGACACTAAAGCAATGGCTATATGCTACATCCCGGATCAGAAGCAGTATGCCTATGTGCACAGATTGCTGGGGAATACGGGCAGAAAGGTGCTGTGGGCTTCCCATGGGCAACTCATTGGTCACTGTGTGATCTTGATGGCTGGACAATGTGGAGCTTGCCCTTATCTTCCCCCGCCCAACAGTGTCCCTTATCATGCAGCGGTATCCAGAGATGCACAGAACATCCCTTGCTTATGCAACATTCTGCCAATTGCCAAAAGAGAGCAACACGATTTATTTAATGTCAGCATCTTAAGAAAAGCTATCATGCTACATTATCTGATAAATGAAGGAGTAGATAGAAGAAAGCTAGGATGATAGCCAGACACACAACACATTCCTCTCTCAGAAAGCCAAACTGTCTAAACTTGACTTCCACACCTCACACAAAATATCACCAGTTCTTCTTTGAAAAGGAAAGGTTAGATTAATGAAATGAGCCAGTTTATTTTGCCCCAGTACAAAGGCTAACCCAATTTAAGAATGGAAAGGAGGTAAGATCACCCCCGTAACCTTTTGTCCTTCGAGTCGGTCTGATGCTAGCGCAAATAAAGGAATCACTGCTTCATTCTGTAATGCTCTCCATGCTGTGAGAAGTGAATTACATTTCAGAAAGAACTATCAAGAATTACCACATGCAGATGGGTGGACAGCTGCTCCCAGGGACAAAAAATAGAAAGAGATCACTGCCATCACAATGTATCACAAAGAAGGAGTTAACACCCATGAGAGAATTACTATGCAGAAAAAAGAAGAGGAGGAGGAAAAAAAATAAAGGAAAGCTACAAAGTCATGTTGCCTTTACTCTTTCTTAACAATAACAACCACATGATTTTCTACTCAGCATGCAATGTTCTGTGATCACAATGAATTACGCAAATCAGATTTTCCCATATTTGTGGCCTGAACATGATTTGTTCTGTTCCCTGCAAATCATTAGTACTGAAGTAACCTGCAACAAAATGTCAGAGCACGGAGTGCCACATTTGGGATTCAAGCCCTCCAGCGCTGCCATTTCCAAAATGCTCCCTGATATCTCTAGGGATGTATGAGAAAGTCATTCCATTATGTTTTTGATCAGAACTTCTCCAGTTTGCTGCTTCTGGACTGAATGCTCAAGCACTCAAGATTCAAGCAGACTGTGTGGTCAGAGTCCATCACATCTGATAACATGCACCCATTTTCAAGGATGAACATGAAAAGTGTGCATTTCTGGAAAATGTGCACAAGCACACCTGAATCAAGGCATATATACAAAGAAGCACACAACTGATGCACATAGGAAAAATCTGAATGACTGTGAGAACCCATGTGGTGTAGGGGTTACACAGCTGGACTGGAGATCTGGGAGCTCCAGGTTCTAGTCCCCACTCACGCACAGCATTCACTGTGTGACTTTGGGCCAATCACTGACTCTCAGGCCAGCCTACCTCATAGGGGTATTGCTGTGACGAGGAAGAGGAAGATTGTGCAAGTTGTGTTGAAGTCCTTGAAAGGGAAAAGGTAAGATATAAATATAATGAGTAAAACTGGTACCCATTTTCATGTGAAAATAAACACACACAAAGGTCCAAGGGGATTTTGGAGAACTTTAAGAGCTTGAGTTTTGCCTCTATGCATATGCTGAATGGCATTGCCTCAGTGGAAAGGTGGGGTATGAATCAAAATTCACACCAAATGCTAACATAAATTAATACATTCCACCTTTTCTGTTTCCTCCACAGCTACTCAGCATTCTGTAGACACTCGTCATGCCCAAAACTCATTCAGCTGTTTAAAAGAAATAAATGAATCCATAAAGGTACAAATCTTGGCATTTCTGGAGACTTGCAGCTATCTTGTGCGTGTGTGTGTGTTGGATGGGTGGGAGGAGTCAGTCTGGCTATAGAAACAACAAAAACTGTTTGATCACTGGAATTAGAGAGCATGTTTGCTACAGCACCATCATGAAGAGTGGCATTTACATATGAGGATTCAAAAAGACACCACTTCTCTGAGAAGCTTACAGTATAAAGGGCAGTGTATAGTCAGTGAGATAACAGAGGGGAGAAGGAGAGAGTAAAGGGTAACAGGAGCTTAATATGGCTACAATTAATGAGGCTACATAGGCTTCATCCGTGTTTTAGCTGTGGCTTAAGACTAAGGAATTAAGCCTAATCCTTAATGATGGTAGGAAAGCATTGAAAGTTGCTAGGATGGGTCACACACCAGAGCGCATTAGGTATAACTAAGTCCTATCTAGAGGAATTTAGCTAAGCTAGAGCATTTCCGTTTGAAAGTCTTATGGGAGAAGATTTTCTAGGGGATAAGCAGGGGTTGCTTAAATTGAATGCGCTTAAGCAAACGCAGTAGGGCAAAGGTGAAGCATTGGCCCTTTCTCTAGACATGGCTTCCCTTCTGGAAAAAGCATCCCAAGTTTTCAGGATCTTTCAAGAGACATGTGGACAGGGGTAAAAGTGTTCCTCAATTCAGAGTTCGGTAGGAACAATGTCCAATGACTTTATGAGATCATCACACGCCACATAGCAAAGTGATGCTCTGGTGGAAACTTAATGACCCTCCTCTCCCGGCTGACACCAGGCAGAGTAGGAGAAGAAGGTTTAGCTTCCTCCAAACTAGACAGCAGTTCAGTTACTTTGTTCCAAGGAGCCTACAAAAAGGCTGTAGGGTATGAAAAAAGTTAGAGGAAGGCAGATTTTGGTAGAACACCAGGAGAAACTTTTTTAATGGTCAGAACAGTCAGAGAATAAAATTCTTCACCTGGATAAAAGATGACCTTTCTTTTGCTGGAGGTACTTGTACAGAGACTGGACTGCTGTCTGTGAGGGATACTTCATGCTGGATTTCTACCCTGAGCAGGGAGTTGGATTTGATGGTCTAAATAGCGCACAATTCTATGATTCTCTGTGAGCTACCTAACCGAAAGTGGACCTGCACGTAGCTATATTCCTGGGTCATTTTTTAAACAGTGCAATCCTTTACAAATTGAAAAAGTTGTAGTTCCCATTCCAAGTAATTGGGTACAGCAACTGAACCCAAAATGGAGCTATGCAGATAAGGACAATAGCATTTCCCCTCCTTAACAAAAAGTGTTGTCTTCCCGAGGCTTCCAATACTAACAACAGACAGAGAATCTATCTTTATGATATTATCCAATAACCACAATTTACACTGGCATTTTTCCATATCATTACAAGAATTTGCATATCAGCCAAGAATGAAGCATTTGAAATCCACAAAATATGAACATTAATATACAGCCAAACTCTCGTTTAACATTCATGCCTGGGTACCAAAAGTTATGTTTATCGTGCCTTCAGATTTGAATTTTAGATACTGAAATGAGAAAATCTAGCATGGAATTAGAAGAATCCATCATCCTGAGTCTCCAGCTTATAGCCACCACAAGGCAGGAGTACAGTGCAAATGCACGTCCTCCGTAATTTATTTATTGACAACACATATAGCACTTCTCTGCCAAAACACTTGAGCATGTCTATGAATATGGCTTTCTAAGATATATAACACAAAACTGGAGGCAAGGAAGGAGAGGGAAGAGGCAAATGAGGAAACTCAGGTACTGAGTGTTTCATGTCATTAAATAACGTTACATAATGACCACTAAGTGGTTCCTTCGGCAGCCAGGTCGGAGAGGGAAGAGACAAGTCAGGCTGGTAGACGGAACCTCCTTTTCTTGACACTGCTTCCTAGATGCCCAGGTGGAATAGCTGCTTGACTTCCTGGTTGCAAATGTCAAACATTATTTATTTTAATTTAATTTAATCTAATTTAATTTAATTTATATACAACTTTTCTAGAGCACCCCTTACCAAACTGGGGATGGTTTAACAATACAACAATGTAAAATAAAACACAGCATTCTAAAAAATTCAACTGACAATAAAACCCCAATTAAAACAATCAAATCTTACAATATTGGGAAAATAAAAAGATTTTAGCCTGGAGACGAAAAGAATAAGGTGATGGAGCCAGGCAAACCTCTCTGGGGAGCCCATTCCACAATTGGGGTGCCACTGCAGAGAAGGCCCTTCTCTGGGTAGGCACCCTCCTAATCTCGTTCAGGGAGGGCACCCGGAGAAGGGCCTCTGCCCCAGATCTTAAGGGGTGGGCAGGCACATATGGAAGGAGACACTCCTTCAGGTAACCAGGCCCTAAGCCATTTAGGGCTTTATAGGTCATCACCAGTACCTTACATTGGGCCCAGACTTCAACTGGTAGCCCATGTAGGTGGAAAAGGAATTGCGTTATGTGTTCATACCTGCCGGTCCCTGTTAACAACCTGGCAGCTCTATTCTAAACCAGTTGAAGTATCCGAACTGTCTTCAAGGGCAGTTCCACATAGAGTGCGTTACAGTAGTCCAATCGGGAAGTTACCAGGGCATGGGTCACTGCTGCCAGGCACTGCCAATCTAGATAGGGGTGCAGTTGATAGATCAGCTCCTCACCACAGCCACCACCGGGGATTCTAGGGATAGTTCCGGGTCGAGGAGCACGCCCAAGCTGCACACAATGACAACAGGAATTGCAGTAGGAGGGGACTATCTGAAGCTGGCAGGCTCCAGAGGTCATGGAAGCATTGCACATGACCCCCAATATTTGAAAATCTGACTCATTTGGAAAGCATCCATAACTACAAGACGTTTTCCTCTGGAGACAGTCCCTTTCGGAATCCATCTGTTTAGCGTGTGTGGGCTTTCCCTTGTGCTCAGCCAGTCCTGCAAAGGGAGTGAAGCCAAGAAGTCTGTGAATGCTCACACACACCTTGCCACACAACCGGCAACTGTCTCTGTCAGGTGCAGCCAGTCAAAGAGTAGCTGCAGGTTGTGGAAGATGGGCTCCACCAGGTACATTCATGGTGACCCACCATCTTCCCCACCCAGCACAGCCAGAGGCAGCAGCAAGGGGTACAGAAGTGGGGCACAGAGTATGCAGGGCAATTCTGGGCAAGCACCCCTTGCCATCATGGGGATGCTAGCTAGGAACTCAGAACCAGGGCCACTGCAAAGCGGACTGGAATCTGGGAAGATGATCACAGGGAATCCAATCAATTCCCACCCTAAACAGTTTCCTCATGCAGTCCTCACTGAAGTATGCCTTTGCCTCATGTATTTTGCTTTATTTATTTATTTATTTGTTTGCTTATTTATTTATTTAAAGCATTTCTACACTGTTCAATTCACACAGCGCTCTCAGAATGTGTACAGAATACAATTAAAATATACCATATAGCACTCCATTTAAGAACTAATTTATAACAGGCATGCCTGTCATAAAACATCTGAAGGACAATAAAATTTGACAGGTACATACAATCAGGCAAAAAACAAAGCAATACATAATAACAATTATTCCACATGTACCAAAACAGTGTAAAAGTCAATATAAAACTAAATAATATAATAAACAATTTAAATGGTGAGAAAGTAAGAAAGTTTTAAGCGGACATCTGAACATATATAGCGTCAGCACCTGGCGTATCTCCCTAGGGAGCTAATTCCATAGAAGGGGTGCCACATCCAAGAAGGCCCTTGCCCTTTCTTTACTTCCTTCAGAGGTGACTCATGGAGAAGGGCCTCCATAGATGATCTGAGGATCTGAGTAGGTGGATATGGGGGTGAGACACTCCTTTAGATATCCAGGCCCTAAGCTGTTTAGGGCTTTCTATATTAGCATAAGCACCTTAAAGTGGGCCTGAACTTCACCAGGTAATTGAATTCAGTTGCAGGTTCATAACACCTGCACAGGGCCAGTATTATGCAGGTTTCTCAGCAAAAGGCCCACCCACTTCACTGCCTTTAACTCAGGAGGGGATTCAGAGTTGCTCCCCTCCCACACAACCCTTAACTGGAGAGGTTGTTAGACCAAGCCATCAAATGAGATCTATTCTATGTCTGCTCCTTGACAACTGGACACCACTGTTCTAATGCCGGAAAATATCATAATGTTGAAACAAGACAGGCACCAATGCAAATGGACACTAATTCATTTGCTAATGATCAAGAGCAGCCATCAGGGGCAGCCACCAGTGATTTCATGAAAGAAGAGAAGGAGCCTATTTAAATGTTTTAATTGTTGTGAGAGGAATGGATTTGCTTTTATCAGATCAATATTACTTTGACCAAGAATCAATTAAACTGACAAGCCTGCTGCTATTGAAGCAAAAAGGGAGCGTAATTAAATTCCATCCTGGAGATGCTGTATGGCAAAAGAAAAGAAGGAAAGTGTAAAGGGCCAAGTTCTTTAGCTGGTGGATGAATAACATGGTTAGGATGAAGTCTTAAATTAAAACACCAGGGCTCAGGAATTTCCAGGAGAATGTCGCAATGTACAGCAGCCTTTCCCAATCTGAACCCTCCAGATGCTTTGAACTTCAGTTCCCAAAAGTCCCAGTCAGTGTGGCCAATGGTCAGAAATGCTGGAAGTTGTAATCCCAAAATCTGATAGGTGCCGGTTGGACGAAGCCAATGTGAAGAAAATAAGATCTGCAACTGTGGCCACGTATGAAGCAATGGAAATCAGGGACTGAGCTCTAAACCAGGTACCAATCAGGGATCTCTGAGGGTCTTAAGAAGTATATAGATATGCACATTTCCCTGCAATATTCCCAAGAAATGACTTCAGTGCTTTCTTCTACTATCAGCACTTCACAGCAATATCACTGATGTAGTGGAAAACAATAGCACCCAAATTAAGAGTGGAAGTTTCTAAATCAGCCACTATAGAAAATGCTGTATGGAGTCAAGGCAGCGATATGCTGGTGGCAATAATGAAGATGAGCTATTCCAGCAGGAAGCAGAGGATGTGAGACCTTTTCACAATGCTTCTGAACCCTTCTCTGGCAGCTGCTGTTACCCAAGCCTACCTGTGCAATGCCTATTCTAGTTCTTTTGTCCTCCAGCCACATTGCTCACTGAGGCAAGTAATTAGAGTACCAAATAATAGAGCCAAGATTCCAAATTAACTTTCAATATGGTTGTCTCATTGCCAGTGGCAAAAACAATGATAACAATGGGGGAAAATCCATATCCTTCCATGCTAAACATAAATTGGAAGCAATGATTCAGTGAGAACCAGTTGCAGATCTAAAGCCTCTCTTTTCTTTGTAAACCTACAGGACTCCTCCATGTAGAAGGAGACATTTCAGGACACATGGGGATAGCTCCAGAATGGATCATGTCCAAAAGTGGTGGGCAGAAGAGAATGAGGAGCCTGAGAAAGTACTGTAAGGAAAGGTTGAAGGAGTTATTTAGGTCATCTGGAAGAAACAATGGAGAAGTGATATATAACAGTCATCATGTCAGGAACTGAGGTTCCTTCTTTGCGCATTCAACCAAAGACCTTTCCCTTGTAAAGCATTCTTTATTGACCGAAAGCATGAAATACCCAGAATGAATCTCTGATCATGCACAGAGCACTTTGTTTAACCTAATCTAGTATTCACCTCAAGGAACTCTCCTTATGAGCATGCCTGGGCCCCATCCCTTTGGGTGGGGCCTTCTGAAAATGAGTATGCCACCTCTATGAACACTGATCCCCTTATTGGGCTGCCCTCCTCTACTGACAACAGGTCATGGGGTGAACAGCTGGGGCTGCCATGTTTCTTTGTGTTGGAGAAACTACCCTGCTCTGAGGCCCCTCCCACAAACTGTACATCTTGGGTATTCCCAGAGACTGCCTGCCCACCTGGAGAGTCTGGCCTTGGGATAAGCACCTTTGCTTCTTTCATCTCAGTGTCTCAGGATGGCCACATTCCCACTCTCCAGTCCTCTCCTCTCCTCCTTCTGATTCAGATTCTTCTGAAGCCCAGGCAGCCACCCTTGAGAACGTTTGCTCAAAGCAACAATCTTTCTCACTCCCAACACACCCCCAGTTCTTTGATTTGCTGCATGCAAGCAATGGAGCAATTTTATTGTTGCGGATTAAGTGGATATGGTGCAGACCAAATTATTGCAAATAATGCTTAAAAAAACAGTCATGAAAAAACAGTCTTTACTAGGTATAGCACCCAATTCATGGAATGTTCTTCTCAGGTGGGTATACCTGACTCCTACAGGAAGGTATTTCTGGAGTCAGGTGAAAGAAGTAACACCTTCTGAGAATGCTGATGGCTTGTCAAGAAAAGAACCTGCCCATCAAGAGAAGAGGAGCTCACAACAATTGACTAGAATGATTTTTTTTTCATTTTTCTTACATGAATTTTAATCTCCTCCTTCTTCCCTGATGGATAGACTGTTTTGTACTATGTAGATTTTTATCTTGTATCTCTTTTCATGCTTACTGTTCAGATTTAGGATGTTTTCCTTGATGAATTGTGCAGTGGCCCATGGTGCAATTGAATTATTTCAGGAAGAGGAAGAGGACTAAGAGGAGGAGGAGTGGTGGAGAAGAAGAATCAGAGAGGCAAATGTACAAATGGATTTGAACTTTATAAATCATGGCATAAAGTGAAGTCATGATAAATGTGAGATTTTAAAGCAATTTAGAAGAATGAAAACCACATGTACCAGCCTGTTCACTGTGGTCTTCATCTGAAGCCCTGCTCCATGTTCCTTCCCTTAATGGAGTTAGGTGGGAGCTTGTAAGGAACAGGGCTTTTTCAATTACAGGACCTCAGCTTTGGAATCCTATTCCACTAGAGATCCGGTTGGCACCTATTTTTTTGGCCTTTAGGTGCCAACTTAAGACATATTTATTCCATAGTCATTTTAACAGGTGCATTTTTTATTTTTAATGTTGTTTTTACATTTTATGACATTCTATGCTGCTGCCGATATGTTTTATAGCTAGTGATATAAGCTCATTTTAATTGATTCATGTTTATTTTTGGATTTTTTAAAATATATATATTCTATTTATTGTTTTAGTGTCCCTATTTTGTTTATTTTGCTTTATTTAATTTTGGTTGCTTATCTATGGTTTTCATTGTTATTTGTCTTTAGTAATTGTCAGTTGTTGAGTTCAGCAAAGTATTATTTTTATGCTGTTTTATACTGTATGGATTTTATTGTGATATAAGCTGCCCAGAATGCCTATGGCTAACGGGATGGCATATAAATTGAATGAATGAATGAATGAATGAATGACTGAAATAAAGACCTTTGGTAGATCATTTGTTGTTGTTACTGGTCACAAAGTCATGCCCGACCCATCATGACCCCATGGACAACATTCCTCCAGGCTCTCCTGTCTTCTACCATCCCTCGGAATCCACCCATGCTCACACCCACCGCCCCAGTGACTCCATCCAGCCACCTTATCCTCTGCCATCCCCTTCTCCTTTTGCCATCAATCGTTCCCAGCATCAGGGATGGTAGATCATTTACCCAACTTTTAACATCAAACAAAAGGAGCATTCATGTCTTGCTACTACTATTTCTTATCCTACACCAAAAGAATAATGCCCTTGCTTTCTGAGAGGGTAGAAACATTTAAATATTAAGGACATAAAGCTAAGAAGAGTCTTCCCATTTATTTTTATCTACTGAAAACCATGTACTCCAGCTTTTGTATCAACAAACACCAAGCCAGCTTTCAGGAAATGGAAACAACACAAAATGATGCCTGGGTTGCACCAGCTGGTACCCCAGGGAGCCCACAGCGTGGCAGCTTTTCCATGAAACAGAAGGAAATGCTCACTACCTTGTGCAGCTAGCGGGACCAAATTAGTCATCCCCTTGCCAAGATGTTCTTCATGGGGGCACAGCCTCACTGGGAAGAGGCAGAGGCTATTGTGTGTTTCCTTTCACTTCTGCAGCCCAAGGGCGGTTAAATGGCATAGCATCCTCAAGTCAAAAACATGCTTGCTATGGCTAATACACGGGGGAAAGAGCATGGATGTGTGGGCTGACCTGCTCTCCATTCAGTCTGGAGAACCATTTGGAGAACCAGTGTGGCTCGGTGTTAAAAGTGTTGGACTGGCATTTGGTTGATCTTGGGTTTTGTATCAGCCTATTCGGCCATATACCCGTAGCTCACTGAGTCACCTTGGACCAACCATTTTCACAGGTTGTTTTCTGAATGAAATGGAGAGGTGAATGAGGAAGACTGCGCAAATGCCTTGTGTTCCCACTGGGGGAAAAAGAGAGAAAATCAAACAAACTCATCCAATATAAATATAATTCAATACATGCATAAAATTGTAACCTGCTCAGGCAGGCTTTAGGCTAATTGGGTGGGAGAAAAGTCTAATAAAATAAAATGAATAATAAAATATACATAAAATAATATCATGTTCTTTCTCAGTTTCTCATTTTGCCAGATGCAGTATGTTCCAAACTCTGAGCATTTTTCTAATCTTAAATTCAATTCATGCCAAGAACTGAGATTTTAAAAAGTGAAAATTATGCTTATGCACATTTTTCCCAATCTGTGTATTCCTGTGGACAATTGTGCAAGCAATTTCTGTTTTCATTTGCTCTGCTTTTAAACGACCCAACAGCTGAAGTTTTCTGGCTTGTGTACAAGACCTAAAAATATACAGAGCACACTTTGAAAGAAAAAAGCTTTTAAACAAACAGAATACAGTAGAAAACAGGATGAAACCAACAGCAAAAATTAAAACCATTGTAATATTGTGAATCTAAATTAAAATCAGTAGCAGAACAGAGTACTGAAAGCACAAAACGGAACACTAGGAGAGCAAAAAGTTCTTCTTCTGGTCTTGGAAAGATCATCCCATAGGCACAAGCCAACTTCTCTGGGGAGGGCAGAAATGCGGGGGTCACCACTTTAAAAGTCCTCTCTCTTGTATCAGCTGTTTCATCTGCATTGACAGGGGTACCTGCATTCAGATATCTGCATAGGTAAATATGGGATCAGAAACATCGATAAATATTGCTACATTGAGGGAACCTTGGCTTGGTTCCTACACTGTATTCGAACACTCCAGCAAAATTTTGAGCACAAACCCAGCATGTAGCCGAACATTTTTCAGCACAGCAAAGAGCAACAATCAAGCACTCAGCATCTGGGATTGTGCGCAAGTGTCTGCTGGAACATTTGACAGTATCATACACTCTGAAATTAGCAGAAAAATGTATGCAGAGTTTAAAAGCACCAGTGATCACATCATTTCCATTTCCCAAGGAGAGGAACGTAAGATCTTCAACTGACAGGTGAGATTTGAGAAGAACAAATCTGATGTGACCTTTAGGGTTAATTCTTAAACGGAATAAAGTGTCCTCATAGAAGTCTACTAAACTAGCCATATCGGGTGTCCATGTGCCTTCTTTGAAAGAGGGCAGCCTTCTATTTGAAGGGCTCCTAGAGGATCATCCTCTGCTTGAACGGTTGCCCTGACTGAAGATGTACAAGGAAGGGGAGGGCCCTTGCTGTGGTCCAACCTCAGTGAGAACCGATATGCCAGGCATGCAGGCAGCACAGCACGCAGGAGCAGCAGGCGCACAGGTGATTCCCTGGGCATTCTCTTCCCCACCATGGCGATCTTGCATTTCTGTTGAAACCACAATAAGGATCTTAGTTTGCACTTGCATATATTTGCATATGCACATCTGTGCGTATCAATGCCCTTTTGGCAGCACATTTCCCCTTTCCTGGTGATGCGTAAGTGTGGTGCATAATGAAAAATGTCCTTCAACAAGAGGCAATTGAGGCCTCTTGTGCAGTACTACACCTGATGTGCAGTGCTTCAGTATTGTTCTGAACAAGTTCAGCGCCTCCAGCTGAAAGAGAGAGCTGCACCTCTGCATTACTAGAACCTGTTGCTGGAGGGAAGAGCTTCTGCCCTGCTTCTTCTGCATGGCAGCACCACCCCAGCATACAGCCAGAAGGTGCTGTTATAGCTACCAGCTCATACGGTTCCACTTGGTTAGTGTGACGCACAGGTTTGCAAGGCAGACATTCTAGTCCCTGCTTGGCCATGAAGCTCTCCTTAGGTCAGTCACTGGCTCTCAGCCTCACCTCATAACAGGTGTGTGGTGAGGAGAAATGGCAAAGGAGGAGGCCCATGTGAAATACCATGGATTCTTTGCAAAATGAAGGAATATAAACATAAATCAGAGAGAAGAAACTAAGGAAAGGCTGCCAATTTTGGGAGTATGCTGAGACACCTTCACAATTATTCATGGCTGAGTGGGGACTACTGCCCAGGTCTCCATCACCACCACACCACAGTGGCTCTCAGTGCGGAAGGGTTGCTGATTTAGTCACTCCAACAGTTGGCCAATGTGAGGAGATTCCAAATGGCAGCTTGGATTTAGGCAGGCACATCACAACTAGGGGTGGTCTGGTTGTGATTTCACGTGCTTTGTGTGTTGGCCAGAACAGGCAGCAACCCAATTTAACCCTCTGAGCCAGGCTCTAATTGCCCTTTTTGGGTTGATAGCAGCAGCTGCAACCTCCCAGTTTACTTCTGGGAGATCAAGGGCTGCCGTCATGGGTCACAGAGGCCAGCATGTTGAGGGCTAGCAGATTCTATTGAGCTAAATAAAGCTGTATACTGTTCAACACCATATTCCACATCCTGTCTTCATTCCCAGCGATCCTGCAGCAGCACATTTCTGTGAGCCTGCAGAATGCTTTAGAGATTTGCATGTTAATGAACATCTTGTTTTCAGAAAGCCCTTGCTTCAGTTTAACAAAGTAAAGAAGGAAGACTGCATGGGTCAATTTGATGAGCAGCTTCCATGATAAATCCTCTTGAGTTGTAGAAACTGCCAATAAGGGAGAAAATATATGTGAGCTTTTTTTCCCTTTTCTTTTTTTAGGCAAGAGGTGATCTTATTAGCTTTTAATACAGAACTTTTCACTTAGCAAGCAAGATCCTGGTAATTTGTAGAAGCCCTTATAAACTACCACAGTCCCTAGAGTTAGACAATTGTTCAGAACTCGCTGGGGATAATACTGTCCTTCTATCACACAGGGGATTTTCTGTGAGGAGTGAGGTAATTGTCTTACAGCATTTTGCACACTCTGAAGTACTGGATAACTTAATATCAGCATGTACCACAATATAGCCTTCATAAATCATTAGCAAATGGAATGATTTGACCCTACTGGAAAGCAAAGTCACTGATTGCAATCGTAGGATGATCTATCTGGAAGGGATTGGAGGTCATCCAGTCCAGGGTGTGTAAATTAAGATACAGCTCCAGCATCCCTGAGAGATGTCAGTTCAGATTGTGCTTAAATTGCTCCAGTAAAGGGGAGCAAACCACCTCCCAAAGCTGTTCCTTCTATTGCTGAACAGCTCTTACCAACAAGGAATAGGGAGGTGCCAGGAATCTGCTTTGGTAGAAAATCTACCAGATGCCCTAGTTTTGACTTCCTGGACACCAGTCTGTTTGCAGTGGCCCAGAGTCTAAGTTCCTAAGTCTAAGCATGCCCAGGCTTTGTGGGGTGCTACTCAGGAATCAAGTCCCATACACTGTACAAGAAGTGCCATTTTTCCATGACAGCTGCTGCCACCAGCAGCGGGGTGCAGGAAATAAGGTTGGCCACCAGGAATGGTGGCTAGCATGCCCACTCTCCATGCCCCTTTTTCCTGCTCTCTGCCACCAGTGGCAGTGCACTGAGCAGGGAAGAAGCTTGGCCATAACGAATGGCAGCTGGGGAAGGATCCTGGTTGTGCAACTGGGCTCTGTGAATGCTTGAAGACTTCTTCTGGGCTTGGCTTGTCCCTCCTTAGAGAGGGACAAGCACTGGGAGAAGTCCAATGTGAACCGGATTCCGGAGAGGGCCAGTACATTTGTAGCAAGGAATGTCTCTTAATGCTTAGCTGAACATGGCTTTCCTGCTACTTGGCATATTGGTTCTTGTCCTCCCTTCTGGAACAACTGCAAACTAACCCTCCCCATCTTCTTCATGCATGTCATGTATATGTTATGGCAGACACATGCATGAGACGGCACAGATAAAAAGAGTCCTGCTGAATCAGGTTAAAGGTTGGCATTCTGTTCACACAGGGGCCTCACTGATGTGCCCACATTCCCCAGTGACTGGTACATATTACCTCTGATACTGGAACTAATATATAGCCCTCATGGATGGCAGCTATTGATAGTTTTATCCTCCAGGAGAATAACTACTGCTATCCTTCCATAGGAACAGCTTTAATGTTGAATTATTTGGCTTTTGTCCTTTGGAATGTGCATGTGTGTATTAGGCACAATAGCATTAAAATACAATATGTGAGGAAAGATTCTTGCAAAATAAGCATATTAAGAAAACTGCATGCGTTAGGAGATGCATGGTATTTTTGTGTAGGTTTGTTGGTTTTAATTCCAGATCTATGCAAAATCAGGATGGAATGACATTTTAAGTGAATGCATGCAGAAGTGACAAGGCATGGAAATCCATCCCCTTTGTTTGCACAGATCCTTATATATATGATGGATACACTCAAACAGATTGGGATGCAACAAACTTTGCAGTCACCGACCATTGTCAAGTTGCTTCTCTTTCATCTGGAATTCAAAATGCTGCAGATATAAGTACGTAGGAAGAGCTGCATTGGATCATGCAAAAGATATTTGCAGCCCATCATTCAGTTTCTACAATGGCCAACTATATTTTTTCCAAGGACACACCTTCATCCCATTTTTTTCCATCAGAAGAAATTTCATGGCATTCCCATGTAAGAAAAAGATGGTGGCTTCTACAAAAAGAGTACTGAACCTAAAAGTGCTAGGTATTTTAATCTCTGGCATTGGTTTCTCTGATATTGCTACATAGCAGCAGTTTCATACTAAACTAAAATAATTATGCAGTTTAACAGACCGAAGTTGGGCATGTTTACACAGAAGTTGATGTCCTTCTGGAAAGGCCAAAAAGCTTTTCAGGTTCAGGTTTAAGCTATTCAGGTTCTCCAAATGCCTCCTCAAAGCTCAATTCATATCATTCATGCCTCTGAAATCAAATGTCTTTTACTTTCCAATCAGGAAAAATGCGCATTTTTCATCAACAAAAATACACATTTTTAAAACTATGTATTTCCCAATTGAAAAAAGAGCATCTCTCCTGATAGGCTAAAAGTTTAAAAAGGGCAATCGTGTGTGTCTGAAAATGCATGCTTGTGTATGTGTGCAGGTGCACATGTTTGTGCTTAGGAAAGTGTGTCCCTTTCCAGCAAGTTGCATTCCTGCTTCTGTTTGTGTTTGGGATTCTGAAAGGGGAATGTTTCCATGATTTGAGAAGAAGAATGACATTCTCATAATCCTTTCTTCCAGGCTTTCTGGCTGTTATTTTGAACTGGAGTTTCTCAGGTTGTTGATGCTGTTTCCAGCCAAGAACTTCACCTGTCACCTCTTGACTTGTGTAGAGAGAAACTCTTCATCACATTCAGCTATGCTCAGTTTATCTTTATAATTATTTTAGCTCAGTACCAAGCCTGCTCTACATGACGATGTCATAGAAATCTGGCACAGATTCAACTAGCTTGAACTTCTGCAAATCCACCTCACCTTTCCATTTCCCACCTCAACTTCTGCAGATGCTGTGGACTCGCTGCCCAGATTTATTTATTTATTTATGAAAAGCTTTTCTATCCCATCCTCTACAAACATCTCGGGATGGTTTACAATAAATATTTTTATTGTAAATAGTTTAAATAGTTTTATTTGTTTTGTGTTGCTTTGTTTTTACTTTCCAGAATTATGTACTAATTTCATTGTTAAAAACACAAAATGGCTCTAAAATACACCAATATATAAACAATTTAACAAACAAATAAGCACATTGTATGGATCTTGACTTTCCTGTCAGTCTCGTCTTCTTTTATGTGTAAACACTCTGCTCATGGATGGCATACTGAGCCAAGAAAGTATGCAAAATGTTACATGCCAGTGAAAGTTCTGACAGACCTCTTTGCATCCTTGCTAAAAGGGAAAGAAAAACCAAATTTGCCAATGACTAGATGATGGGACACTTGAGAATCCATGAGAAAATGGCAGGTGAGACAGGTTTAACCAAATCCAAACATCCCTAGCTTTATGCCTTTCCCATTTGCACTATAAACTCCCTTCCATTTGATTATATTTGTTTCACAGACAATCCACTTCATGAACCAACCACACATGACTGAACCCTCCAGCATACTGAGATAAGGTAACATAGCCAGAGGGCAGCTGCAATATTCAGTAGTTAGAGCCACACACCAAACTCCGACTCTCTCAGGAATTTCTGTTGAAAGTGTGCAGAGGCATCAAAGAACAAAAAAAGAGATGGAGGCAGATGCATTAGACAGTATATCTTGGAGGATACTTGCCCAAGTACCCTGAGAACAACAACACAGGAGCTCTTAGGAGACTGCTTAGGGAGCCCAATCCCTGGGTACAAATGTCTTCTCATACAATAGCGTTCCTTACACTCTACTTCTTCCACATTGTTTTCCCCTTGGACTTCTAGAACAGAAATATAGCCTCTTCTAAGTGGGGCACACGGCCCTTTCAGTTGACTCAGTCTGTTCGCTTTCAGCTATTGCAAATGGAAACATAGCCCTCTGGAAAGTTATAAACCAAAGTAATGAAAAAGAAATCCTTCTATCCATACATTTGCACCCTTCTGAAATAGATATGAAAAATGTACCCCAGAGTTAGTTTAGTTACTTACATTGAGGTAAGATGAGGCAAAGTGAAAAAACTGTTTGCAGCAAAACCACATGAATCTTGATACAAAACTACATCCCTGCTGACTTTAACAGGTCTTGCACTCAAGGACTTGTAAAGAAAATGGCATCTTTAGGGCCATTTAACATGAGCTAGAAGTGCAATGGGACTGCTAAAGAAGCTAATAGATTGCAGGCTACATTGACAGAATATAGTGTTGAGGTCATGTGAAGTAATAGTTCCAATATATTCTGGCTGATCTTTCCACATCTTGAAAGATATTGACAAATTAGAGCACATTCAGAAGAAAACAGCCAGATGCTGACAGGTGTAGAAACTAGATCCTTTGAGGAATCGGGATGGAGAAATCTTCCAGTTCACTTTCTTCCACATCAGATATTTTGGATCATTGGTCATGTTTTATCAAAAACAAACTAAAATGAAATGCTCACCTACCTGGACATGCCAAATTCAGAAATTACAAGTGGTTGAAGTCCCATCTTTAAAACAGTCATTCTAATAAACTACTGGAATAGTATTGGTGGAAAACTGAAAGCACTCTAGAAAGCATCAAACTGTATGAAAACAAATGGTATCACCATATGAAAACCTAACAAAAGAATTCCAGAAAAAGGTCACAGTTCTGCCCTAACCTTCTACCTGATGTGCTAATTGTAAACATTTTTTAAAAATAAGCCGGAAAACCTCAACCAAAGTTTTGACACCATGTAAGCCATTGGATTTTTCTCTTTTACTTCCACTGCAGATACCATTGGTTATAGGATGGATTAAAAATATAATTTAAGAAATAATAATTCTCTTGCTTCTCCTAATACTAGCTTCAATACTACACAGCCCTAATATTACACAGGAGACGTCCAAACACATTATGCACAATCAGGAAAATTAATCATATTGGTACAAATCATGCTAGAGAAAATATATCAGTGATGAAATCATGGACTGCCTTATATGGAATGCATCAGGAATCCAGAAATGTATGGATTTCTGATTGCAAATTGCATTCAAGTATGAATGTATGAACATAAGAAAAGTCACGCTGGATCAGGCCAAAGGTCCATTTAGTCCAGCACTATACACACAACTACTCACAAGATCTTTCAAGCAGTATGGCTGCAAGACCTCCTGTCCAAGCTTTTCAGCAAGTAAGGTATGCAGGCATGCCAGCTCTGCTAAAGGAGGTAGCACATAACCCATAATGCAAATATGCATTTAGCTCCAAGAGATACAAATCCAGGAAATCCCCTGTGGCAAAGTTGTAAGGAGGCACGTGACAGAACTAATTTCTTAAGCATCCTTTGTTTAGACTTTGTGGACATCTATACACAACCTGCTATGTCAACCAAACTTATGTGCTTGGGAGCATGTAGAGAAAGGCAAGTTCTTCTATGCATGTTGAAAGATAATAGAACAGGAGGCAATCAGGTTCCAAAAGCATTACCTTCTTCTTTTGTCTATTTTGGACGTGCACAGCCATTTAAGTGGATGACTTTCAATGCGTTAATCCATGCCAGCAGCGTATTTCTCTGTTTTTGCAGACGGATGCACATATTCATTAATGAATCCATTGCAAACCATGAAAGCAACCTCAGTTAACATAGCCAGAGGCCCAGTACGTTCTTCATTTAATCTTTTCCTGAAGCTATAACCACCCATTACCACCACTTAGGGTCTCTTGGCATGACAGAGTTGATGGATCACACTTCAGATTCTGTGAGGTGAGGCTTCTTGGGTAGTCACACATACTTTCCCACATTAAAGTTCAGTCTGCTCTGCAGCCATTTTTCTGATGTGAGACAATGTTCCATCCTCTTTGTTCTGGTGCTGGTATTTTTCTGGCTCACATTCAGTTGTGCAATTTACACACATATAGACCTACAGACTAGTCCAAGGATGTTGTCAGAATCTGCCCAGTCCAAAAAAAGAAATGGGGGGGGGGGGAGAGTCCCCACATCTAAGTCTCTCACCTTTTACAGTTTTTTCCCCCCATAAATCTTTCTTTCAAGAAACATATCTGGAGGAACAGAAGCCCCTTAACTCTCTGTAAGAAGTTTTGAGATGAATATTTATATTTGAAACAAAAGAAGACCATTTTAGTCTCTGGTCATTTTAGTCTCTTTTGAAAGAGTTTAAGCTAAAACCTCCAAAAACTAGATTTAAAAAACCAGAACTAAAACAGGGAAAGCTTTTTAATGCTGGTTTAAAGTTTCTAGGGCAAAAGTTTTGTTATACAGATGGAAGATCAATGTTAAACTTTTTTTCCGGACTGTCTCATTATATAAAGACTTGGGAAAGATTAAATCTTAAATTACTGGTACTTGCTGAAAACCATTCCTTTGCTAATTGATACTTCCTGGGGCAAAACTTCAGCCTTTCATAGGCAGTATTTGCCTTGCCTGAGGCATTTTGTCCAGGATAATGAAAGGTGCAGCTAATGTTATAAATCAGGGGTGGCCAGGCCAAGGCTTGCATGCAGCTCTTTGAGTTTATTTTTCAGCTCACAGCTTGCCACTCACGGCCACCGCCCACGGGCACCCACTTGTCCCTGGCAGCCTATGGGCTCCCATTTGTGGCTTTCAAGCATCTGATATTTACCATATATGGCTTTTCAATTGATCAAGTCTGGCCACGCCTGCTATGAATGGAGGATGAAGTTAAGGATCTACAAGCACAACAATGCAGCTGATAGTTTTGGCGACATACAGGTATGTGAGTGGATGTCACATGGAGGTGGGTAGAAAACTGTTCTCCCCTGTAGAATTGGGCAGGATGCGCTCCAACAGAACAAAGTAAACCCAGGTTCAATTTAGATGCCAGGAAGCACTTCCTGACATTTAGGATCCCAAGGGTATGGAATGGGCTTCTGCGGGACATGGTTGAGGTCCCATCGGTGAGGGTGTTCAAGGATAGGCTAGACATGCACATGGTGGGCATGTCATGAACAGAGCCAGCTGGAGCCAGGGAGTCAGACTAGATGGCCCGGGATGCCCTTTCTGACTCACTCTGTTTCTATGTTTCTACATTCCAGCATCACCATATTGATGGAAATATGATAATCTCTTGTCAGAGGCACATGATAGGATTCTTGGAAAAACATCATCACACCTCACTGAAACAAAATCCTAACATCCAGACCTGGATTTTTCTGAATTTATTTCTTGTCTGTTTTGCTTCTCCATCATTCTTGTCTTTCCGCATGCATCCTTTATGGATATCTTTTTTTCTAGTCCATGCTGCCTTTACGTTTTACCCATAATTCCATTTTCTTCTGTGTCCATGGTGATCTGTGTTAAAAATGTTTTCAAAAATGCATATTTAAATGAGCTTGTTCTCTTAAAATACTATGTAGTTGCATATTTTCCTCTCAAAATGAATATTTAATGGTGGCTTTTCTCTCAGAATGCTTATTTGTACATTAACACTGCCAAAAACTGCCACAAAATACAGAGAAGTGAACAAAACTGGTGGAGAGCACATTCTGATCTACACATCTGTCCAACTAGTGAGAATCAGGTCATTTCATATAGGAATACACAAAGATCAAATTTCTCAAGTCTTTCTAAGCTGCTCCGGGATGCGTGATTTCTTAGAAGGTTGACAGAAATCCAAGATCTAGTTTTGCAGCTTATCAGTCTCAGTAAAGATTTTCTGGCATGAGTCATGGATGGGTGATGAATTCACTCCAATGTGTGTTATTGTTGCTGCTGTGGATTGACAAATTTACCCAAAGCACATCTCCAGACTTTTCAGGAAATGAAGACAAAGTGGCACTGCAAAATCCACAATTTGGCGAACTTTCTGATGCCTCTTGTCTCAAGGAAAATTGCACACAAAATTTGCTTGCCAGAGGAATGTGTGCTCTAACTCTGTAGACTTGAGAAATATGCACACGGAAAAGCAATTCAGCAATGTAAAATACTTGGGAATATATGTCTATTTAAAAATGTCCACAAAGATGTATACATTAACAACGCGTTAAAGCTACGTTATGAAAATAAACTAAAAAATACACAGGCCTTTCCACAGATTTTCTTTTAAAAATAACCTAATGCAGAAACAGGATTTTTAAAAATCGCGAAAAACTTGGTCATCTCAACAAAATGGAGAATGTCCGGCCATAGAATGAGTAGCTTGAGAAATCAAATGTTGTAGTCTTGTTTATGTACTTAAAATACCAGTGGATTGGTATGACTGCATGGCTCAGTGTGGTGGGTAAAGGTTATAGTAGCGCCTTCCATTCCCCTTAGATAAAAGAGGAATGGAAGAGTATGCTTTGGATGGCAGGAGTAATGGAGGTGGGAGAAGGAATGGCTTCATAACCCAGGTACTCCACTTCTGAGCACTCAGGTGGACGTTCTGCAGCTCTGTCCCATTTGGACTCAGTTCTTCTATACACTACCCCAAACCAGGACCTGGTGTGATTGCAAACTGGACCTGGATGAATTTCAGTACCATTGTTGTTGTTGTTAGTTGCAAAGTCGTGTCCGACCCATGGACAACATTCCTCCAGGCCCTCCTGTTCTCCACCATCCCCCAGAGTCCACTTAAGCTCATGCCGACTGCTTCAGTGACTCCATCTAGCCACCTCATTCTCTGCCATTCCTTCTTCTTTTGCCTTCTTCTTGTTCCCAGCATTAGGCTCTTCTCCAGTGAGTCCTTCCTTCTCATTAGGTGGCCAAAGTATTTGAGTTTCATCTTCAGTATCTGGCCTTCTAAAGAACAGTCAGGGTTGATCTCCTCTAAGACTGACCGGTTTGATTACCTTGCAGTCCAAGGGACTCGCAGGAGTCTCCTCCAGCACCACAATTCAAAGGCCTCAGTTCTGCAGTGCTCAGCTTTCCTTATGGTCCAACTTTCACATCTATTTGCCAAGAAATGATAGGATTGGATGCCGTGATCTTAGTTTTCTTAATGTTGAGTTTCAAGCCAACTTTTGCACTCTCCTCCTTCACCTGCATTAAGAAGCTCTTTAGTTCCTCTTCACTTTCTACCATTAGAGTGGTATCATCTGCATATCTGAGGTTGTTGATATTTCTCCCAGAAATCTTAATTCCAACTGGTGATTCATCTTGCCCCGCCTTTCTCATGATGTGCTCTGCATATAAGTTAAATAGACAGGGTGACAGTATACAGCCTTGCCGAGCTCCTTTTTCACTTTTGAACCAGTCAGTGGTTCCATGTCCAGTACTCACTGTTGCTTCTTGACCTGCATACAGGTTTCTCAAGAGACAAATAAGATGGTGTGGTACTCCCATCACTTTAAGAACCTGCCACAATTTGTTGTGATCCACACAATCAAAGGCTTTAGCATAGTCAATGAAGCAGAAGTAGATGTTTTTCTGGAACTCCCCAGCTTTCTCCATGATCAGTACCATTACTAACAACATATTTTGTCAATAGCCTTTTTCTCTTGTATGGCTCAAGATATTTTGCTACAAACAAATGGAATCAAATGAGTGTGTGTGTGTGTGTGTGTGTGTGGAAAGAGAGATTTTGATTCTGAAAACTTATTTCCAATATCAGCTAGTCTCTGCTCAGTTTTCTCAAGCTGAAACTAACATTCTCCCCTCTTACGCTTTAGGGTTAACATCTTATTTTTGCCTTTTGTAATTGCTTCATTTGAATAAGTCCTAGGAGTCAGTGTAGAATTCATTCAATCTACAGCGGTATTCCCCCACCACCATCTGAATTTTCTTCACTTTATCTAGTACTTTTCCTATTTCCCTCTGTACCCAAACGGATAGTTTCATGAACCCCAAAATGTACCTTATTAGATTTTAAATAGTTGCTTGTAAAACCTACAATTGGTTCTTATGGAACTTTCAAATCAATTATGTCTAATATTCCTTTTTATGCACAAGGAATAGTGAATTTATGGGAACAGTGGATTTAAGAGAAGCTTTAAAAATGGACTCAGTCTTCCAGTGGTGGCGTGCAGTGTTTTTTGTGCAGCTAATGAGTTTACTTGGAAGTTCCAGTTCCACAGGTAATGAGGGCAAGGGGTGTGGGGGAAATCCTGCAAATATTATGAATGGAAGATAAAGACTGGACTAAAAAGCATCTGAGTCAAGGGGCTTGAAAATTTAATCGATTTAGGAACCAGCAGTTTGGCCATGCCAAGGGGCATATGAAAAATTTGTTTCAGTTTGCTTTGGATCATGATGCACCCAGTTCAGACCTTTCAGGTTGAACATGAATATCATTGTAACTTTATATATTCCATGCAGTGTGATTCACACACCTCAAGAATATATTTGGCAGTATGTGTGCATTTGGCAAAAAAAAAAAAAAAAAAAGACATGAAAGCATGTGAAAATTGTTCCTGTACTTCAATCCATAGGATAAGAATGTGTAAATTTCAAAGATGCATCAAACTGGTGAATGTATTTGAAAAAAATGCATTGAAATGCACATTTTCATCTGAAAAGAAAAATATATGAGAGAGAAAATTCTTTAAGGAGGACTTCAAAAAAGTTCGACAAACTTGTGTTTTACATGCATGCACATTCCCAGGCAAGTCTAGGGCTGCAGCAGAAGAAATCAGCTGTCCAATTTACTTCTTGAAACAGGAAGGAAGCTAGAGTGCTGAATTTGCAACCAACTGTGACATCAGAATTCACAACCTAGCAATTCCTGAACCTGAAACCCAGGAATGGGTTGGACAAAGTTCCACACCCCTTGTGTTTTTTCAGTGAGTAACTAACATTCTCTCTCTCTGTTTCTCTCTCTCTGTGTGGTGAAAGATGCCTTCCTTTTGGACAGATGGGGCATTGTACATACTCTGGTTAACAAGTGAATTTGAAGGCCTTTTCTTTTTATTCTGTTTTTGCAACTTGCTGAATAGCAGCACTGTACTCAGAAGTAAACTGCTTGCTGCATACTCTAAAACAAATCTGCTAATTTGCTCAAGTCTCAGGGCCCAAAGCTTCATGATGATGCAAAGATGTGTTTACAGGGAAATGTGCCCTTATGTCATTGCACTGAAGAAAAAGCTGGCTGCTCCCATGTGCTCATGATGGCCAGTGTAGTGCAGTGGTGGGAGTGCTGGACTGGGATCCAGGAGAGCAGGGTTCTGGTCCCCACTTGTCTGCAAAGCTCATGGAATGATCTCAGAGCGGTCACTAACTCTCAGCCTAACATATTTAAGTGTTGTTGTGAGGATATGACTGGGAGAAGCAGGAGGAATATCTGACCTGCCTGGAGTTCCTTGAAAGAAAAAAAGGTATAAATATAATGCTGTTGTTTTTATTCATATTTTATGATTTAAATATAGAAAAATTCACCCGAACCTTCCTCAAAAGTTGCAAAGAATTCAAAAGCTTCTGATGGCAGTGAGATTTGCTTTCCCAAGATGCCTTGGCTAGCAATGGTGGCAACCAACGGCTGGCAGACAGCTTAAACCTATGCTTATCTACCACCCAAAAGTTGCTTTTAAAATTTCCAGCAATTTTCTAGTCCTCCAGGCAAGTTGCCAGCCGAGCAACCCTCCTGCAGGGACAGTTAGAAGGGAAGGGAAGGGAAGGGAAGGGAAGGGAAGGGAAGGGAAGGGAAGGGAAGGGAAGGGAAGGGAGAAACAAGAATCAGAGGCTATAAACCTGAGCAGTTCTATTCACACCATGAGACTAGAAGCAGGGGGCACTTGGGACGTCACTTAGGAGTTATCCCACACACTTTGGGAAATGATTGTCTGCCAGTGAGAAACAACATTTAACAACTAAAACACAGAATACGGCTTTATATCTAAGCCTTTTAATCTGACATTCAAAAATGCATAGCTTCTGAACAGAGAATCAACTTCAGGTAAACAAGAGAAGTGTCAATTTGACATTTTCTTTCTTATTTTTGCGAAGAACCAACTGCTTCATGTTTTTAAAATTTCAGTATCACCTATTTATTATCCCGGAAACATTTTCCTATCTTGAAATGCCACATGCTGTTCTCACACACATCTACCTCTGCCTGATTAGTAATTTCAGCAAGTTGCAATCTTTAAAGATTCCATTTATTGAAGGAAGCAACTTTCCTTTTGGCCTCTCCATTTGTGGGACAAAATGTACAAAATGACATTACAAATCATAGGTAGCCAAGCAGAGAAATGAGCCTGCATAAATGACTATACCACCTTTCCACTCATGGAAACTCTTTGAATTTAAGCAATGTTGATTTTTAGTCAATTCTTCTCAAGTTTTCCTGCTAGTAAACTGAAATCAGAAAAATCTGGAATATGGTTTTGCTCAGGACACTCCTATTCCCACCAGTATTTCACTTAATATGCATATCATAGAATCATATAAAGCCATTAGGACCAACCTTTCTGCTCAATGCAGGCAAACCTAAGCATCCCTTTCCAATGACTGTCCAACTGCATCCTGAATGCTTCCAGTGTGGAAGAGTCCATGACAGCCCAAGGTAATTGGTCCCACTGTCATATTTCTCTAACACATGTGGGTTTTTTCCAGATGTCCAGCCTGAATCTGGGTTGTTGCAACTTGAACTGATTATTCCGTGTTTTACACTCTGGGATGATCAAGAAGAGATCCCATCTTTCTTTGGGGCTGCCCCTCTACTTAAAATAGTTTTTCAGCAAGCTAAAGAGAAGAGAAGACTGAGTGGGGACATGATATGCCTCTATAAGTAGCTCAAAGGCTGTCACAAAGAGGAAGGCCAGGATCTCTTCTTGCTGATGCCAGAGTGTAGAACCGGAATAATCAATTCAAGTTGCAACAACCCAGATTCAGGCTGGACATCAGGAAAAGCTTCCTCAGTGTCAATGAGGGAATATGACAATTCCAATATGACAGTGGAACCAGTTGCCTGGAGAAGTGATGGGCTCTCCCACACTAGAGATATTCAAAAAGAAACTGGACAGCCATCTGAGTGGGATGGTGTAAGGTGATGTCCTGCAACAGCAGGGGGTTGGACCCTTCATGGCCCCTTCCAACTCTACTATTCTATGATTCTAAATGCACGTTTCAAAATCAGAAAGAATTGGTGTTAAGACAAATAGAAAGGGCTATTTTACATTATCTGTGATTACAATATGCTAAGCAGAATGCCATTCTAGTAAAATGGTTAAATCTGATAGGTGGAATTGAGTTGGGCATTGACTTAAGAAAAGGGCTAATGTCAAGTGTGGGGAATATTTTGAAAGCAAAAATATTCTTGTAGAACTCAAAAGTTATTATTTTTGCAGGGAAACCGAGCAGCTGAAATACCTCTGAGAGTTCCTAATGAAGATTTGTGAAGGTCCCATTGTCCAAGGCAACTTCATCTTGCCTTTGTCAATGAATGGTAGAATGATGTGATCTCCTAAACTATTCAGAATGTGAAATAGATATATCTGCTATAAATTTAGTTCTTTACCTACCTATAAACTTTGGGCAGGCAATGCATGCAAGAATATATACATGCAAAATAGAGATATAAAGGTATTTTTTAAAAAGATACCTGTTCATCCCACTGTTGGTTTAACCATGGTATTACAAGTGAACTTTGACTTTTGTTTTTAATCATACAATACTTCTGAAAGGTCACTGGGTCTCAAGGAAACATCTTGGAGAAGGCAAGTTCATGCTTACATCAAGACTGCTGGAATGCAACTGGACTAGCACTGAGTTTTATTTCAGCTTCCCCACAGAGACTTAGCTCATCCTGTGAGGTTTGGGGAAATGTGTGGATTGCCTTTCTGTCCCACATTATCGGCTTCTTTGCACAATGGTAGAGCCAGCCCTGCTAAATTGTATCTCTGTGAAAGCAGGGTCCCTGGGAAAAAAGGATGCACCGGTGTAGCAGGCTTCTAAGAGAGCAACGCTGTTGCTAGATCATTTCCCACATTTTCATCACCTGAAAGTTCCTCCCTTAAATGTTCTTCCTGTCTGTGCACTATTATTCGATGGGGTCAATATTCTTACTGCATTGAAATCTATTTTTTAAAAGATAGACTATTACCATACGGAACACAAGGTATCAGGATGTAAGAAATAAAGGATTGTTCCCTGTGTTTGAATATATATATATTGTGTGTGTGTGTGTGTGAATTTGTGCACACACATGCATGCATGTATATATATTCATAAATATGTATTCATTATGTGTGTGTGTCGATGTGACTGGTGACCAAAGGGAATAATAAATATTGAATTAACAATGGCTAAATTTTCATAAAAACAATGAAATGTATTGCTCATAAAAGTAACAATATTTCTCAATGTATTAATAGTTGAAGTAAACAAAAGACATCTGTTTCAGAAAAGATCTCTGTCTGCCTTCTGCCATCCCGTTCTCTCTGGAACAAGTCTAATACTTGTTACACCTTGTGTTTTTGCTGGAAGTTGGTTCCTGGAATAAGAGATTTCAAATCTAAGTCCCTTTTGATCAAAATAAATGTTCATGATTTGTAACCAGTAGCAGACGAGAGTCATTCAGCTAAGACATTTAATAAGAATTAAATTACCTAGCTAGTGGTAACGAGGCAATTTTGGAAAGGCTGGAAATAGAATAGATATTAGCATTCTATGTGTTGTAATCTACCCTGCATTCAACACTGAATAATGAATACAGGGCTAAGCGTGTCCCAAAAAAGTAAATCCATCTTACCATGTTTTGGGGCTTGATAAGAATCTCAAAAGAAACACTTTTCAAGCAGGTGTTTTGCAATTAATAAGAATAATTACATATCACTCAAATGCTTTCCTCCACTGAGTATTTAGAAATTGTCAGTCTCTGATACGAATGGTTTGGTTTGGGAAAGAATCACAACTGTATGCAAAAGAGGAGAGGACATATTATGCAATGCATTGCCAACCCCCATAAATCGTAAACTACATTGTTTCAGAAAGCTGTCTTGGGAATATATGATAGATTGCGCTCTACCTATAAATGTCTATTTTGTTCCGTAAGCAGCTTAATTGTTTAATTCAAAGTTTACCCTGCATGAAAGCCACATGAGGTTACAGCTTGTTTTGCAAATGGCCCTGAGGGATGAGGCCTGCTATGTATTTGAGAGTAACAGTTGCATAAGAAAGCATATATGTCATCAGTTTTACTACATAAGGCAGAGTATATAATTGCCTGAACACTGTCTCGTCAATACTCCAAGGACTAGTAATTCTAATGTACATTATGCTAAGTCCATGATCTAGAAGGGGAACATTCTGAAAGGCACACAGAAAGCTCTGGTTAGGCACGGAACTTCTTTCTTATTCATGAAAAGCATCTCCATGGAAATGCTATGTCTGAATGACACTCCTTCACACCAGATAGGATTGTTGATTAAAGGCATATACAGTCAGAAAACAGCTTTTCTAAATGGCCCACAGAGCTTTGGCTATTAGGTGGGAGAGAAAATTATCATCATCACCACCAGCACCCCCTGTTGGAGTGCCTCTCCCAACCACAATCTACTTGCACACTACACTCAATATCTGGGACTTCCTCCAAGTGCAAGCCCCCAGGAATCTCAGAGGGGAGGGCTTTATCTGTGTTGGCCCCTCATCTATGGAACAAATTTCCCATGTGCCTCACCTGGCACCAAGCTTGTGGTATTTTTGGTGCCAGGTTAAGATAGCCCTTTATGTCAAGGCCTGTAAAATTTTCCTTGGATACCCAGGGGGTTGAGGAGATTATCCATCCCATGTGTTTTCCATAGGATTATTATTTCCTGTTTGTTTTAGCTTTTTAAACAATGTAATGTTTATCTGATTATTATGATATTCTATCTTATTATGATATTCTTATCAGAGGAAGCCATATGAGCTGAGACTGAGGGAACTGGGTCTTTTTAGCCTGGAGGAGACCCAGAGCCAATCTGTTGGCGACATACAGGTATGTGAGGGGTTGTCATACAGAGGTGGGGAGAGACAGGATGCGCTTCAACAGAGCAAAGCTCAGGGATCCAAGGTTCAATTTAGATGCTAGGAAGTACTTCCTGACAGTTAGGACCCCAAGGGTGTGGAATGGTCTTCCATGGGAGATGGTTGAGGCCCCATCGGTGAGGGTGTTCAAGGATAGGCTGGACGTGCACATGGTGGGCATGTTGTGAGCGGCGCTGGCTGGAGCTGAGGGTCAGACCAGATGGCCTGGGAGACCCCTTCTGTCTCACTCTGTTTCTATGTTTTTATCTTGTTTTATGTTTTTTTTTTTTTTTTTTTGTAAATCTCCCAGAGAGCTTCAGCTATACGGCGGTACAGAACTGATATAAATAAAATAGAAAAATAACGTAACAGCTAGCATTATGGCAACTTTATAGTTACCCAAAAGTTAGCCTGCCTCACAGTTCCGGATGTTCTCCTGCAACCACATGTACCATGGGACACGTTCTTTGCACCATGTTCTGTGCTGCTTCCGGGAGCCATCAAAATGAAAACTTGCTTATTCATTTATTCAATCAATATGCCACCCCAATGGCCCCACGATCTCTGGACGGCTTGCAACATCTTGGGTCCAGATTGCCAAAGTTTGCTGGAGCTGGAGACCACATTGGCATCTTTTCTACCTGTCAGTCCTGCGCTCACACACACTTTTCAGAGGGAAGATAAAAACAGTAGTCATTAATGTCAGAGAAGTTCATTTGCCTTAGTTACACTGACACCATGGTACATAACCCACCTCTTAGTCTACCTAGCGTAATAATAAAAAACACCTGCTTTAGAAACATGAATTCCTCCAAGCTGCCCCAAGGGTGCAGCCCTTCAAGATTTCCTGACTGCCTCTAAATGTTTAGATTTGTACTTGTATGTTCTGAGTAACAATTATTTAACTTCTTGGCAATCTTTGCCTATTGCCTTACCATCGCACACTGACATTTCAGTAACTTGCAGTATTAGTTTTATCATCTACAGTCATGAATTATTGATTTTGAGCATTCTGTTTCTCCTTCAAACTGCAGAAATTCTCACCATCATAGTGATGCAAAGCACTAATACAGAAAAGTAGATCCTTGCTTTATGTGGCGTTAAAAATATGACCATATCTACCAGCATGCATGACTGGTGTTCTGCAAATGTAATAAATCCCATTTATCCAGATGCAAACTTTTCCATTGACATAGCACCTAGCAAATTATTGTAGGCATTAAGATCTATCCAGAGAGAGAGAGAGAGAGAGAGAGAGAGAGAGAGAGAGAGAG
>NW_025335941.1:54429446-54473747 GCF_004798865.1 Varanus komodoensis
CAAAAATTTCCAGAAAATGCGAAAAAGTCAAGTTATGGGGGGAGGTAAAGAGGGGGGAAGGGGGGAGAGGGAGGGAGGGGGGAGAGGGGGGGAGGGGGGGGGGGGGGGGGGGGAAGCCATTGCATCTGATATCACACAGAAATGTTTCCTAGGAAGGTGGACTGTCATGCTGCAGAATGAAAACTCAGATTCAGGGTTGAAGCATCATCCAAAGTGAGGCACAGTTTGTGTTTCAAGGTGATACATGCATGTGGCAGCCAGTGGTTAGAGTGTTGGTTGGGACTTGGAAGAGCAGGTTCTAGTCCCCACTTGGCTTTGAAGCCCACTAGGTGATCTTAGACCAGTCATGGACTCTCAGCCTAAGCAATCTGGCAAGGTTGTTTTAAAAATAAACATGGACACTGAAGCTTTCTTGGATTCCCTGCAAGAGGAGTAACAGTGAGATAGAAATACTATAGAAATATAAATATAGGGAGCTGACCTACACAACTGTCTTCCAAACTTACAGTAGAATCACAGGGGTCGTCTTTAAGCCTGGCAAATCACAGCAAGGCTTGCCAAGGCTGCGTTTTAAAAGGGGGGTTGCTGTAAGGAACGATGATGATGTCCCTTAAATCAGCTGTGTCCTCTACATGGCTCCAATTTGATGTATGTAGCATTGCAATCCTACATAAGGAAGGCTGAGTGTCGAAGAATGGATGCTTTCGAATTGTGGTGTTGGAGAAGACTCCTGAGAGTCCCTTGGGTTGCAAAGATATCAAATCAGTGAATCCTAAAGAAAATCAACCATGACTGTTCTTTAGAAGGTCAGCTACTAGAGCTGAAGCACAAATACTCTGGCCACCTAATGAGAAGGAAGGACTCATTGGAAAAGACCCTGATTCTGGGAATGATTGAATACAAAAGGAGAAGGGGACAGCAGAGGCTGAGATGGTTAGATAGTGTTACTGATGCAATGAACATAAATTTTGGGTTACGGGGTGAAGGATAGGAGGGCCTGGCATGCTGTGATCCAAGGGGTGGTGAGGAGCTGAGCACAACTTTGTGACTGAACAACAACAACTGGGAAAACTCAAAGGACCAGAATGGGATGTGATATGGACAAGATCTGAACATCAGGCCAGAATTTTAACAGCCACACTGCTGTCCTGCAGGTTAAGAGGAGATTTTCAGAGTGCCCTGAAACAAATAAGCATCTCAAAATTAGAGATGTACATACATGGTAAAATTCATTCCATTTGCATTCCATGGTCTATCTGGCTCCTCTCATTCCATTGTCTACTCATTAACAGAATTAGATTGTGTGCAGATGTATCTGTACATATTTGTGCAAACTTACAGTTACACAAATTCACACTCCTGAAAGTCTTTCAGAGATGCTACTTCCTGGGTGCATGCAGTTTTGAAGGAAACAAAATACCTGCTCTAGAACACTTAAAGCAGGACTGGGCCTTCCCCTCCCCCACATGCCCATGCACTGCACCCCTGATTGGGTGTTTGAAACAGAGGGTGTCTGGGGGTGTTACAGTGTTCTTACCACAACATTGCAAACAACTAATTTAGATTCCTTTCTGTTTCTTAGCAGCTCTGGATGCCATCTTGTCTGTGGAAAAATGTGCTTTTTAGCAATACTGGTCACTTTATGGAGAGGCTGTTAAGGATACATGCAGGTTTCAAGCATTATAAAACCTGCCCATGATGCAGAATGGCTAATATTAAAGTTCTACTTCTAAAACCTGGGAAAGCAAAAATGGGACATCATATAATTTTATGACAGAAGGGGGCATTCTATAAACATGTGAAACTATCTCATACTAACAGTACGGTCCTATACAAGTTTACCCAAAAATGCCCAATGGAATTTAGCATCCAGTAAATGTGCCTAGAACTGCAAAGTGCATCATAGCATTGGTGCATCTAACCCACTTTTATCTGAAGTCTAACATAGGATTCAGCCTGTCCACATGAAGGCTAAACAAGGAGAGGAGATTTGGATATCCACGCAAGTCAAATCCAGAACATTTCTTCTGTCCCTTTAGTGTTCAGTCAAGGGAGATTTGATGTTGAGTTCTACTCATATTTGCTTGAACACAAGAGAAAGCCACAATGCGGTCCTTGATCTGGAACCCTGATACTGCAGGTTCCCAGGCTCATGGAGGGTTGTCCAAGTGAGAATTGGAAGTAGAAGTCTCTTCAGACTTCTCCGCAACACAGAATGGTTGAAGATTCACCAGGTGGGCATGAGGATGTTGGGGGTGAGACTTGTGGGGGTGCATGTGCTCCTTTTCCATTTTTAGAACTCACATGCTAGAAGGTTGAGGAGGCAGCAGCATTACAAGTTCTCCGACCATGGTCTTTCCAACCGTGAAATTCAGATCCTTAACTAGAGATGCCCGGGACTGAATGCAGAACTTTGTGCACTCTGTGTGTGCTTTTCCCACTGAAATATAATTTTTCTTAATGCAATTTTCTGAACCAATGGAAGGTCCAAATTGAGAAGCATAGCAGACTACCCTCATACCCAACAGTAACAAGAAATGAAATAGCTAAAAGACTTCCCTTGGTCCATATGCAGAAGCAAACTGACCTGATTTGAACTAATATGCAGATCATAGTTCATCTGTTTGTGATTCCATACTTCTCTTAAATCCATCATGCAATTGGCAGATTTAGAAAGTACCAAGGCCATGCGTTTCGCCATAACATGCAGTTTATCGTGAAATGTGTACAAAAGGCATATGCATGCATTTGGAGTGCTATGGATGGTATGGCATTTCATCGCACAGTGTTAGTTTCTAAAATATGCTGAACTGCATATAAAATGTGTATGTATCATAGCAGTAAATAAGATGCATATTTTACCATAAAAGCTACATAAAATGCATATGAATATTCATGCAGGTTTTTTAATATGTACAGTAATGCAGAAACCAGACTTATGAATGATCCGTGTGAAAATGGCATGGACCAAAGCAACTTTCCTTAACTGTTCGTCGCTGCAAAGGGTCTGGGAATGCAGGGATTGATGGCTTTCCTCTTTTTTATTTTCTTTTAGGGGAACACATCAAATCAAAGTTATACAGACAAAACACTGGGGCTTGCCAACCTCATTGCATAAAGATGAATCACCATCTCTGGGCAGCCATAGTGCAGTGCTTGTCCGATGTGGCGGAACACAGTTCATGCTTCAAGGAGAACAAGCACCTGCTGTGTTTCCTGTTACTTCAGAATTCCTCATGCGAGAATTGGTTTCATGGAAGGTTTGCACTTTAAACAGAGCTGATCTATGCCCCCTCGGTGTATTTGAATAAAAAGGGAAAATGAACAAGAAGATGGCCAACTCTGACCTGCCCTGTCTCAGTCCTTCTTCTCAAAGGCAACTGGCAATGAAAGAGAATGAGAATTTTGCAGAAACTGAATCTAGCACAGTAGTTCTTCTATGCTCTCAACAGGCATAGGGACTCCTAAGAGTATTGCAATTTGTAAGGGACTTGAGCCGCTTTCCACGCTGTTTCTATGACTTCCCTTTTTATCATGAAGTTTACAAAAAGGACAAAGTCTTAAGTTATACAGAACGTACGCAGAAAGTGGCACATGGAAAGCAATGGTACAGAAAAGGCTTTACTTGAAACAAACTGCACATACGCTAATCATATGTTAATGGCTAAGACGATGTGCAATTAATGCAGGGAAGAGAAGGGCACTTGCTGAATGAATTCATGTCACCCAAAGGTGCTGTATTAATGCCTCCCCACAATTTACTTGTGTTCTACAGATTTTTTTTATGGTGTTGTAAAAGTAATGCACGGTCTTTCACAAATGTTTAGGCACTGTTATGTGGCATTTATTCCACTCCTAGGATTCACAGTGTAGCTTGGAAAGTATTTTTAGACACTGTTAACTCTTCCACTTTCGACTTTTCCAGAAGTAAAAGGTTAAGTTAGAAGGCTTTGTTTGTACAGTTTCATTCAGATGACTCTTGCTTTGTTCAAGAACTCACTAGGACCCGGGGCCAGCACCAAGTCTTGCCCTCACTGACTGCTAGCCAAGGCCTCACAACTCAGAAATAAGGGTTCTCTTCCCTGCTCCCAGTGCCTGTTCACTTGAAAAGTGTTTCCAAGCAGTGAACAGCAACAGAAAGAAAAGGAAGTAGCAGCAGCCCCTGCTGGGAGGCAGGCATTTCTACATTCGCATATCCAGAACTCACATGACAGAAAGAGAGCAAGGGGCTTAGCTGAAACCACTTCTATGACCTCCATAACTACTTCAGACAGTCAGTAGGAGGGGAAAGAAATGGTTATGGGATAGGTAATGGATGGATGGGTGGATGGATGGATGGACAGATGGAAGGGAAGATGACTGAGATAATGAGTTGGTGATCTGCAAGAAAGAAGTTTTCTAATTTTAGACAGAGAAGAAATTTGTGTTCCGATGCCAATCTGCTGGCTCAGTTAGAAATAAATAGTAGCAGCCACTGACTTTCACACTCCAAGCCATGGAATTGTGACCATTGGCAACATCTCCAATAATAGATTCAGGGATGGTGCTGATACTATTGGTGGAGTAGAAACCAGCTCACCATATGTCCAGCAACAGATGCTCTAGTCTTTGCAGATGGATGCTGCAGTATTTCTACAGTCAATATTTTGTTAGATTTAGAAATATAATAGCTTGAAACACTGAAAAGAAATCTGTAGTACATTTCAAGAGAAGAATACCATGTTGCTGGCAGAAATGTGCTTGAAGGCTTCTTGCAAGTTATCAGATGTTTGGAGGTTTAAAAAAAGTGGAGAAAAGAAGGGCCATTCTTGACACTTCGCAAAGTTGGCAAGGAACGCATCTTGCTCAATGATTCCTCCAAACCTGGAACAGGTTCCAGGCGTCCTATGGCTAGCCATTCATCTCTATGTCTCAGTCCCCTATCAACAAGCATCGTCCGTGTGTGTGTGAGTGCGTGTGTGAATAAACCATGCATCATACGTAATACACCTGTTGTGATCACATTAGAGATAATGTATGTAAAGTAGCAATGTATTGTTTTCAGCACCAGGTAAAGTCCTTTTTATTTTCCAAGCATTTAAATAGCTTAACTTTTTAACTTTGTTTTTGTACATCCCATGTCATTCTGCTTCTATGTTGAACCATAACAGTTGTCAACATTTTTTGGTTTTGTTCCTCTATTTATTTCAGTGTATCTTTTAAACTTTTGTCTAACTTTTAAGTGCCCAGGGAGCCTTGGTTCTTGCATGGTATAAAAATGCAATTAATTATCTGTGTACTGTGTGTAAAAGTTCTTCCTTTTATCTGTCATGGATCTCCCACCAATCAGATTCATAGGATGGCCCCTTCAGATTTTAGTAACAGGTGATTGTGGGAAATCTGTGAGTAGGACATGAGCTCAATGGCTATCAGCAGGTCATCATGGCCCATGACATCCCACAAGCAGAACACGAGTGCCCCAGCACCCTTGAGCTCATGTCCCTGTGGCAACTACTGTAGATAGCTTGGTTCAGGAGATGACTTATACTTATCAGGACTCGTAGCCACTGATAGCTTTATCCTTAGTTGTCCAATCTCCCTTCAGAGCCATCCAAACTGGTGGCAATTGCTACATCTCATGGTGGTTAATTTTGCAGAACTTTACAAGGTGATCTCTCTGTTCAGGAAGGTCCCCTTCTCCACTGGCCATGTCGGTTCACATATTGCCTGTATGTTGGGAATGAAAGAGGCAGTTATACTTGGCGTACTTTGAAGAGCCAAGGTGGCACCAACTCTTTGAATGGCAAGGAGGACTGTGAGGGCTGGAAGATGAGGTCTGCAGACACAGAGATGATGGAGGAAGGAGAGCTTATCTCAAGGCTTCCATCTCCAGGTGTTCACGCAGACCCTGGAAATTGACAGTGTTTAGAAGTTCCAGGAGTGGACATGGGAAAGGAGCAAAATCCCTTACTTAATGGCACAGTGTTGGAAGAGAAAGCCTAGACAACTAGGGGACCTGCATAGGTTTAGGAGGCCAGTCCTTCTCTAGAGCACACCCAGAGTGGTGGAGCCCAGCACTACTGAAAAGGAGAGTTCTTGGAAATGGTTTCTACTTTGGGTTCAGCAAACTGTATAGTCAGAGACTCTATCTCTGTTGGTTAGTCTGTTGGCTGTACATTGAGAATAACATGCTTTCTGCCAAGGAACTGTCTATTACGTGAAAGGAAGGAGGAGGGGACCCAGCTCCTGAGACTGTGCCTTCAACAACAGACGTGCCCTTCTACTGTTCATCTTCACAATCATGGTTGCATAGCCAGAAGTGTGGCTTCTAGATCAAGAGAGGTATTACTACCACTCTACACTACTCTAGTGCACCCGCAACTGGAGTATTGTCTTCAGTTTTGGGCCCCTCATTACAGAAAGGATATAGTCAGGTTGGAGTCAGTGCAGCGTAGGGCCACAAGGTTGGTGGCCAGATGCAGGGGAAGCCATATGAGGCAAGACTGAGGGAACTGGGTCTCTTCAGCCTGGAGAAGAGGAGACTCAGAGGGGATATGTTGGCAACATACAGGTATGTGAGGGGATGTCACATGGAGATGGGTAGAGACCTGTTCTCCCCTGCAGAGGAAGGCAGGACATGCTCCAACGGAGCAAAGCTCAGGGAGCCAAGGTTTCGTTCGGATGCCAGGAAGCACTTCCTGACAGTCAGGACCCCGAGGGTGTGGAATGGGCTTCCACGAGAGGTCGTTGAGGCCCCATCGGTGAGGGTGTTCAAGGATAGGCTGGACGTCCACATGGTGGGCATGTCGTGAGCGGAGCCGGCTGGTGCCGGAGGTCAGACTAGATGGCCTGGGAGGCCCCTTCTGGCTCACTTTGTTTTCTATGTTTTTCTAAGTTTCTATGTAATGTACATGTGCAGCTATAATCTCCATCTTTCCTCCACTAACTTTGGGGCATGGTTTCACCTGTGATTTTCCTACATCACATCCTGATCCCCACATCACATCAGCCAAGACCCAGCGTTGCCTTCTATGTCACCCCATTTGGTCATCCGGTACATTCAAACAGAGGAAAGAGACTTTACTAATTAGGGCGGTGTGTGATATCTTCACTCCTCACATCTAACTGGTTCTAACCCTGCATCTAAAATTTGAGCACCTTTTTCCCACAGAGAGGCAACCCATTAGTAAATGTTACCATGGAAAATGCTTTTCTATAATAATTACTACAATCATAATTATTACACTCGACTGAAGGTTAATCCCTCTGGTATTAATTTAGCTCACGCGTAAGCAGATATATTGCTCACGTTCATCTCACTGCACTTAGCATATTATGAAAGATTAAGGTCTACATGGCCAAAAATAGAGACATTTCAAACAAGTACAACAAAGTTGGTATAAATCCAGCTTGACTAAAACTAGTGTTCGTCCATCACACAGCAGGAAGGTTCACCTTACAATGCTCCGGTAATGAAGGAGGTAAATCATGCACAGAAAACCTTCTCCCCAGAGCAAAGTCTTGTTTGTGCTTTGCCTTTTCCTCCCGAATCTTTTTCTAGGCACCCAGTAAAGTTCAGTTCTCTATAGAAATGGAATTGGAGCAGATCCTTCAGCTCGAAATGAGAAACCAAGAAGTATGTGTGTTATAGCTGGATAGATATGTGCATGGACATGCATGTGTATGCATGCATGTATACACACACACACACAACCTTTCTATGGCATATAATTAAAAAAAACTGATCAAATTAATTAACCATACATAATCTCTCAGATTTAATTAAGATCACTCTACAGTTTTGGAAAGATCATTACAGTTATTAATAAGGACATTGCTGTGTCCACTCGGAACCAAAACAAATTAATAATCACCATCTATTTGGCATCATGAAGTGGTGTATGATTCTCTTTTCTTTATTTATTTTTAAGGGGGATATTACTACATAAATAACCATTTAGCCCCCCATGGGCTTGATGGACAGATGAAAAAGCAGCACTAATTGTAATGTGGGTCATTAGGAACCAGAAAGAAAAAGAAATGGAAAAAGCGAATGAGAGAGACCATGGAACTTCGATGGGCACACTAAAGGCAGTCTTAATTCTCTGATTACTGGTCCTTGTGCAGTTGAAAGGACACCATCCAGGGACAAGAAGGAGAAATCAGCAGATTAGGGGAATGCCCTTCCCATTTTTCAGAAGCACAAAAAGTGTTTAGGTGCACTCTGGGGGACTAGAACCCCAAACCCAGCTCAGTGAATCCTATGCTCAATTAGTGCCCATGGAATGCTGACTGGTTGCTGGAGGGGGAATTGAAAACCAGATGAGAGGGAAGCTGGAAGAGAAGTTTCCGAACTGGAATACCCCACACTGCCACATTTATTGCTGTCCCTCCATGGCACTTCTATTGCAAACTGTACCCCCTCCAACTGACACAAGCACAAGCAACTCCAGTAAACATTTTTAAAAGAGTGTGTTTACCCAAATGGAGCTATTCACTAGAAAAGCGAGGGTCCTCACTGTGTCCCAGGGAGTAGTGATACTAGCACTGCAACATCTCAAGGACAGCACCACCCCAACCATGGTGCGTAATCTTTTCCTTTTGTCCAGAAACCCAAGATGGCAGCACAAGGTAATTCTCCATGCCCTGCCATTTTCAGAGACCCACCCCTTCCCCCAATCCAAGAACAAGGCCAGAGTGGCTGGAAAAGAAAGAGAAATCGCCACAGTCCAACAGAAGTCAAATTTCAGTGTTTGTCCTTTACCTATGCTGTGGTTGACGGCATCCAGGGAAGCGAAAGCCCGGCATTAACCTCCTTTGCAGATGATGCTTGCTGTTGGTAACACAACACAATACTGCCTCTGCCTAGTTGGTAAAGCATTTCAGCACCGGTGATACAATGATTACACTGCTACTGATTAGTTCAGCCTTTTGGCACGCTCATTCCCTTGCGTATTAATTTACTTGCTCTGACTGTTCAGTGGGGTTTCTGGCATTTCAGACTTTGAGGATCAGAAAGTTACAGCCAGGGAAGAACCAAAACAGGGAAATCCAGTTTGTACCAGCTCAATGGATTTCCTGCCCATTATTAAGCCAATGATCATGGGAGTTTTTCCTCCTTTTTGGAAAATTCCATCTCTAAAGTGATCCAGGATTGGTGCATTTCTCACCTAACCACTAAGATCTGGTCCTAGAATGATGCGTACTGAATCAGGCAATATGGCACGAATCACACTAGAGCTGCATGGTGTTTCTGGGCTTCTCTGTGCAAATTTAATTAGCAGTTTCAAAACCCTGCAAATGACAGTTCTTTTAGAAATGAAAGTTTGAGCTGGCTTGACTCACATGACAAGTTGGCCCCAGTGCGGAGCTAATGAAGCCTAATCTTGCAGGGAGGTAAATCATGAAAACCCATCAGAGTTTTATCCCCTATCTGATTTATCTGAATTTTTATCTGAATTTTATCGGATTTCTTGCACAGCCCTAGTTACAGCACCCAGTTTCTCTCTCACTTTCAAATCCCTCATGTACAACCCCATTAAGGCAAAAAGCATGGATTAAGGATCACTTTAAGCTTGCAAATTTACACACACTCATGGGGGAAAGCTCTACAGGACCTAGAGGGATTGACTTCCAGATAAAGTTGCGTATGACTATCCTATAAAGAAGACTGGAGCTGAATTTTCCCAACTGATTGCAGCATATTTGTGCATACTTTTCAGAAGTAAATATTTTGGAATAATTGTGGACAATAGGCTAAACATGAGCCAACAATGCAATGCAGCTGCCAAAAGGGCAAATGATATTTTGGGATGCATTAACAGAAGTAATACTTCCGAATCAAGAGAAGGAGTAGTTCTATACTCCTCACTAGTCAGACCTCACCTGGAATAGTGTGTCTACTTCTTGGCACCAAGATTTAAGAAGGATGTAGGTAAATTAGAAAGGATCCTGCGGAGGGCAACAAGGTCCTGGGTTTGGAAACACTGCCCTATGAGGAGAGATTGAGGGAACTGGGCATGTTCAGCCTTGAGAAAAGAAGACTGAGGGGGACATGATCTCTCTCTATAAGTACCTCAAAGGCTGTCACAAAGAGGACAGTCAAGATCACTTCTTGCTGATGCCAGAGTGTAGGACACAGAATAATCAATTCAAGTTGCACCAACCCAGATTCAGGCTGGACATCAGGAAGAGCTTCCTCACTGTAAGAGCAATACGACAGTGGAACCACCTGCCTAGAGAGGTAGTGGGCTCTCCCACACTAGAGGCATTCAAGATGAAACTGGGCAGCCATCTGAGTGGGATGGTGTAAGGTGATGTCCTGCAACAGCAGGGGGTTGGTCTCAATGGCCTTCATGGCCCCTTCCAACTCTACTATTCTATGATTCTATGATTTTTCAATTGCTTTTTACAATGTAAAAAACATTTTGTTCTTTGATCTGCAAGTCACCGCTAACTTGGAAATATATGGACTTCGACCACATTTTGCATCTGAGTACATGATCAGTCTGGAAGGCACAGGCCAGGCAAAACCTGACCAGAAATGAACCAAAATGGATTTCTCATACATCACTGTTTTCCCAGCTCCATTATTGTGCAATGGAGACAGTGGCAGGAATGCAATGCCCAAGGCAGTCTGAACAATTGAAAATAGCTCTTGCAGTGGTTTGACCCTGCCCTAGAAGTTACTGTTCTTGTTGTGATGTGTTCTGAATTCCCACAATATGACATGTGAAAACTTCATTTGGTCCATTTTGAGTATCACTTCTTTGCCAAGCCTTTTCTTGTTTCCACTTGCTTGTCTGTTCTTGGTGAATAAAGAATGTTTGAGGGTTCACTCTCATTTCCTCTCAGGTCCTTGCCTGTAGCTCACAAGGTCAAGGAAGGCCACCCTTCTGCTCGCCGAGACGCTTGGATAAGGCATTCTGCCAGTCATATCAATGCTGTCTTGTGCTTGCTGGCTGGAGGAGTTGCTAAAGAGCGAAATAAGCTACTGTGCAAACCAAAGCCTGATTAAATATCACTCCAAGCATTCCCTGATCTCTGGAGCACGTGATAAAGCACAGACTGCATTCTGACACCTTGCATGACAAAACAGAATTGTGTTGGCCTGGGCAGAACACGTCCTAGCTTGGGGTTGTTTGCTTTTGTTTTTCACTCTCGGAAAAACTCAACCACACTGATTAAGTGAATTCTGTAAGTTGTTGCTATATTGCTACTATTACTAGTTTAAATTTTCAGCATCCACAGTGAACACTGGAATTGAAATGTACTGAATTAACCCCACACTTCCATTTAAATTGCATGTGACAGAAGAGGGTTGAGCGTTGTTTTGCTTGGTTACTGTTGAATGGAAACACTGTAAGAAACCCAAAAGTGTTCAGGAAATACTATACTAGGAAGGGCAAACTCAGACCCATGAAGCTAATCTGGCCCATGTAGGCTTGGGCTTCTTCTGTAGGCCTAGAAATAACAAACAAATGGCAGTTTTTCTTCTCCAGCATTTTCTCCCAAAGGGGAGAAGACATGGGGTAGGCGAGCCAGCTTCAACATTCATGGGCCTTCTGTGATGAAAAAAGACCCATCTTCAGTAAGGTCTCATGGATTCCATACTGAACCAGCTTTCCCAGGTTGTATTTATCCCAGAGTTGTGGTCTGCATTTTACCCTCATTATTTCACACAAGTTTAGAAGTAGAAAAATTTGAAAAATTAAAAAGAAATCACCAATAACATACATTTCCCCTGCAGGCTAAAATATGAAATTGCATATTTGGAAGGAATTTGCACATTTTTGAGAGTGTGAATTTGTGTGGGTCTGAATTTTTGCTAATGAATTTATACAAAACCTGATTCCATCCAGGAATGGACCGTGGAATGAAAGATGCCCGTCAATCCACCAAATGTAGACAGAAGAGATTTTGCATCTCTGTGCTCAGAGAAGATGGTCTTCAAGGGATGCTCTGAGATAAGCATCCTTTCAATATGCCTGGTGGGCACCAACTGAAATCAGAAGGCATGGTCCTGTCCCTGTGATATCAGGGACCATGGTCCCTGATTTCAGGAGGCTTTGAACTAGGTCCTGACATCATTTGGCCCATGAGAGCCAAGGTGGAATCATCTATACTCCACCCAACTGCCCATGTACTGGAACAATGTGACAAATGTTCAGGTAAGGTCTGAAGGCACATGAGGTACGTCGCTTCCTTGCTGAAGCTAAGCAGGTCCAGGTCTACTCAGTTCTTGGGAATCCTAAGTAATCACCTTGAGTTCCATGATGGTGGAAATGTAGGAACACAAATAGAAAAGAGTGGCTGCAAAACTGTATAGAAACTACTGATACTGCAACATTTTGTTGTGACCATGTGTATGAATGAATGAATGAATGAATGAATGAATGAATGAATGAATGAATATCAGTGTGCTTCAGATATGGTCAAATCCCAAACAGAATCAGGCTTATTCAGACAGAGATATCTGCATGGAAGTAAAGCTGAGAAGTGGACTGAATCCAAATTTGAACACTTTTGAAGATTGAGGATTCAGAGACACACAAAGACAGAATGCCTCAGAAGTGGTATATTTCTCCCCAACCTCTACATATAAGGAAAATACTGGGTTGAAGAGGGCAAAGGAGTTGTGTAAGAAGATGTGTAATTTTGAGACGAGTAGCATACGACATGGAGGAGATTTATCTCTATCAATGGGCAGGCTAAGGTGGTCACCCCAGCCAAGGAATTCTGGTCTCTGTGCCCTAAGCTAGCCTGAGACCTTCAGCTGTCATGGCAAATGATGCCTGATGACCACCAAAGAAGGAAGATCCAATTGCCAGCTTTTGTACATGGAGTGCAAGGGAGAGCACCATCGTGTCGTTCACCCCTAGGCAGCAAATATTTTGGGCTGACGTGGGCATTGGATACTTGCTTGGATGTTCAAATCCTTGTGCTTTGGCACTGAAGGCTCCGTGTCTGTGTTTTGTGTCCTGCATCCATCACCCATAAGTGCCTTTGCTGCACTTCATGCACCTTAGGTGCTAATGGAGCAGAAAATAAACAAAACTCTTAAAATGCTTTTCATTCAACAGAGCTTCTTAGTGCATGGACTGATCTAGCTGACATTTTGTAGGTTTCTTGTTTAGGTGCACTCTCACCACAGATGCCATTTTTGTTACAAATTAATGGAAATTCCATGCTGAGACGGGGATGAGGGGGAAGTGATCCACACAGGGCACAGCCTTATGGTCCCTCAGCATCATTTCGGAGACCATGGAATTTTACAGAGCCTGAACATGGAGGTTTTCTGACCTCTGTGCTCAGAATCTGAAGGGCAAACCCCTGTCCTCTGCCTTGTAGCTGGCACAGAAATAGCCATGGAGGCAGCCCTCCTGAGGCTGCAGCTGGGCCTCAGAGGGGGAAAAGGAGGCTTGCTGAAGGGCAGAGAGGGAGAAGGCTAGAGCTGCAGAGTCGCACCAGTTCCACTTGGCAGCCTGGTCTCCTTCTGTCCCCATTGCTGCCCTTAAATCCAGGTGCGTAAAACTGGCTTGAACAATAGCAAAGATTACCTTCCTCCTGGAACTGGATGCTTGCTATTCTCTGATTTCAAAGGCTTCTGAGTATCTGCCACAATGGTGAAAGGATGGGGCCCACCCCTTCTTGCAAATTTAACCCTTCCCTTCATGGAAAAGCTACCCTGACACTTCTGGAGTTGTTCCCTTTGCTACACTGCCTCTATCTGAAGTGTGGCAGGGTTGATTCCCTGGGGTTTGGAAGTTGCAACTACTGCAGCAAGTTCACTCAGGTCTGCCAAGAAGTAAACGTAAGTTCTTGGACATTTCGCAATTGTTAATCCTCAATAAAAGTAAAAGGAGGGTATGAAGTTCTGGACTTTAGAACTGGTTTGGGCCCAGGTGAAAGCAAACGGGCTCCGAGTTGAATTCTTGTCCTTATAAATGAATTGGTATTGGAAACAAATCTGAATCCATTTGGAATAAACGTCAGAATGTAAACATGTTTTTTTCAAAATGCACACATGCTGTCAAATACCTTTTGTTCTACCTAGACTGGGTGAGGGTGTCCACAAATTGTATTGCGAGCTTGGAAATGTATATGGATTTTGATCATGGATTGCATTCAAAGCCATGTTCAGTCCAAGAGATGTGAACTAGGTAAATCCTGATCAAAAGCAAAAACATTTCAAGCAGCCTGCCCACACATGCCAGCGAGCTGTCTGACATACAAGTATGAGCTTGGAATAGTAACACAATGTGCTATCAGGCCAATTACAAATGATAATATGCATGCCATGTTCAACTGTTTCCTAGAGGTGCATTTCAAAAAAACAAGCATGTGCTCTCGAAGATGCATGTCCTTTCTGAACATGCAGTGAAAGACTTTGGAAGTAGCCACACAAAGAATGATTTTTAGGCATTCCTAGAACATCTTAGTAGCTCAGCCAGTAACTACTGAAAGAAAGCTAGAGAAGCCTACCAGAAGCCTTTACAATGTCAAACCCATGTCTCTTTTAACTAGAAATCAGGGCTGAATTGCTCAGATCAAAATTTTGCAGATTGTCACTCATAAAACAAGCAATAACTCCACTTCTTTAGACAAAGCAATTCCAATATTTGGAAATGACAGGTCCTGAACAACTTGGGTGAAATGAAGCAAGCACAGAGTAAAATGCCCTCCTGCCAGATGCACACAACTGGATGTTTGCCACTACTGGTCTGTCAACAGAACATGTCACAGGCTATTAGGTTTCCTTGAAAGACTGGGACATAACCCCATGTTTTCATTACTGCAAATCAGAAATCCCTTTCAACTCACTGCTTTCAAACCAATCTGAGACCTCAGCAGTATTGTTTAAAAACTTCAGTGCGTCTCTGTATGTCTATTATTCATTATATTTTTAATCTGCCCAATAAACAATGTTTTCCAGGCAGATTACACACAGTCAAAATGTAAAATATAAGTTAAAATATAAAATATAATACAAAACTTTGAAAAATAAAATGCAATACCAAACAAGGACCAGTGTGGAATGCTGGAATGAATATATCTACCTTCTGCATATTATGTCACAGCCCCATATATCATGTGCATGTATGTATTACTATGTGATTTTATTTAATGGTAGTGCCTAAAGAGCTTCAGCTATTGGATGGCATAGGATATCAGAGAAAGTCAGTGTGATGTAGTGGTTAAGAGTGTGGAACAGGCAATCTGGGTTCCAGTCCCCACTCAGCCAGGGAGCCAACTGGGTTGACTCTGGGCCAGTCACAGTCTCTCAGCACAACCTACCTCACAGGGTTGTTGTTTTGGGGATAAGCCTGAAAGGAGGAGGAGAATTATGGAAGCCACCTTGAGTTTTTATTTATTTATATTTATTTATTTATTAAAACATTTTTATGCCGCCCCATTCGCCGAAGCCTCGGGGCGGCTTACAACAATAAAAGTAATTATAATATTAATTACAATAAATATATTTCCTCGGAAGGAAAAAAAAGCAGGATATAAATATAATAAATAAATACATATAAGTAATGAATAAGGGAACAATCCATTCAAGACACCCATAAAACCCTGAACTCAGGAAATTAAGGGTATTCTGTACAGTGCAGGAGGAAAGACTGAAGTGAACTCTTCCTCTACCCTCCCTCCCAGGAAGGCTGGCACTCTTTCCCCCAGCTGTGTCTGAGCTTAGAGCTGGGAAGCTGAAGGATCCTGTGCAGATGATCTCTAGGACTGTTCCCTCCATGACACAAAGGCATCAAGACCCCCAAGATGGGCTTGAAACATGGACAATACCTAGTGAAATCTCTGAAGTTCGGAGATTTCTTTTATATAACAGGCAGCATTCCTGATGGAAGCTAAGCAAGTGTGTTAAAACATGTACAATTTGCATAAGGAGCTTAGGTTACAACCAGCTGTCTCAGGACGGAAGTTGGGCTACTGCGGGGCAGGAGGCTTTTCTGTGTGTGCGTTCTTTTGCTTGCAGGATACATGCAACTCAGGTGCTTTCCTTTAACTGCCCATACGCACTGCGAGTACAGCAAAGTTCAGAGTTATCTAATGCAGAACCAGCAGGCTGGAAGGGGCCTACCAGCTGTGCATTCCAGAGGCCCAGCTTAGCCCTGTTTTTGCTTTCCCAGGCAGGCAGGAACCATTTCTGCACAACTGTAGTTAAAATTTTATTTATTTATTTATTTATTTATTTATTTAAAGTCTTTCTGTGCCGTCCCATTATTAAAAAAAAGTCTCTGGATGGCTTACAAAGAACAAAACAAAAACAAAAACTGTAACAACTACAATGCACAGCACACTGTATTGAAAAGTAGTTATACAAACAAGAGATAAACCAATTAATTGTTAAAATACTGGGAAAATAAAAAGATCTTTGCCTGATGCTGAAAAGAATAGAGTGACGGCACCAGGTGAACTTCCCTGGGGAGCATATTCCACAGTCAGGCCGCCACCACTGAAAAGGCCCTTCTCCAAGGAACTACCCTCCTGATTTCCTTCAAAGAGGGTTCCCAAAAGGGCCTCTGCTTCCTATCTCAAGGGGCAGGCTGACACACAGGGAAGAAGGTGCTGCTTCAGGCATCTAGGTTTGTTTGCTTGCTGCAAATTTATCACCCTGTTTTTTCCAAGGAATCTGTGGAAGCATGCATGATTTTCATCCTCTCAACCCTGTCCTTACGACATCCAAGTCAGCTAAGTTAGGCTGAGAGTCAGGGACTGGATCAGAATCACCCAGTTAGCGTCATGCCTAAGTTAGAGGCAAGAACTGGGGGTGTGTTCAATGTTGGAAAGTCTAGCTTATTTGATTCAACACTCTCCTGGTCTGTTTCTGACTTGATGATAGGCAGTGAGCCAAGTTGGGATTTTTTTCTACAGATTTTGGCCTCAGTTTTTGCCCTGGAGAACAATAGCAACACTAAGGACATTTGCACAGATACTAGAAATGTACACTGTTTGTGTAAATGTGTGTCATCTGCACAAATCACAGCATGTGCACATTTTGCACAGATCAGCACCTGAAGAAAAAAATACACCTTTGTGCGATTGGTGAAAATTAGTCATTTTTATGCAACTCAGGGCCAGGTGCATTTGAGTGCCAATTTGTGCAAATTTGCATAACCTATTTGCATAAATTTCTTTCGCACTTCTAATGCACAAATCAAGGGCTACCTTAGAGACAGAAGGCTACAAGTTGACTTGCTTCACAACATAGTGAATCAATGCCAATGCAGGGGGCTAAGGGGCTAAATCATGAAAATCCACAAGATTTTCTCTTCCGCCCCCAGGATTCCTGATAGATCCTTAACTAAAATCTGGGTCTTCTGAATTTCAGTTCAAAAATTTACCACTCCACACTGGCCTTGTTGGATCTCTACTTTCCTTGGTCTCCTGATGCAGATCTCTTGAATTGAAGGAAGAAGTGCATGATGGGGCTTTTAGAATATTCAAAACTAAGGTACTTTCCTCATGCATGCTTCTGGTCCCCAGTACTATAAGAGTAGCAATGAAGAGACAAATGTACTGGCCCTGAAGCCCCGAGGTTTGATTCAGAGGACTTCTGCTGTGGAAAGTCCAGCACTTCAAGCCTAGCAAATTCATAAATGTCAGATATAGGAGAATATAATGGTCCTGGTACAGCAGTCTTGCATGTGATGTGATGGTGCAAAACACTGAATGAAAAGTCCCGAGTTCCAGCACAAAATAATAATAATGTCGCTTTTTGGAAATAGCTTTCTCAGTGGTCAAAACTGAAAATGAAAACAGTCATGCAAATGGATGATTTTTCAGCCCCTGAAGAGGGATATTTCCAAAATGTAACATGAAAATGTTTTTCACAGGTCCTCTGGATTCCTCATAATTTCTTCTCTCTTCCTTTCTTTGTTTTACACTTGGGCTCCCTCTTCTTGTTTGCTTACCAAACACTGAGCAACACGGGTACCTTTCTGACCTCTAGTTATAGGGGACGAGGTGGATGGATTCTCTCTTCAACCTGTAAACAACTCATAAGTACCACATAAGATGTACCTCACTAAGGGTCTTGGCAGGGTGACAATTTCTATTTTCCCCCACAGGGTCTCGTGAAAATAGATCCAGAACATAGATACGGAAGCCTCAGTGCAGGAATCAACATAGCCCCCATATTACCATTCATAAACTTAGGGATATTTGAACCCTTGCAAAGAGATACTCATTATCTCAGCTTTCTTCAAACTTCATATGATTAGTTACGGCTGCAACCTCAACCTTGGACTCAGATCTCACTGTAAGATAATTCATATCAACGGATCTTTCAAAACCCTCAGTGGAATTTTGCTAAACTTCTTAAGAATTATTTTGTATTCATGGAAATTCTCTATACTTTTGTGCTTCTTCTTCTCCAAGTGGAATTTCAAATTTAGCTCAACTGTTGTTGGAGGTGAATGTCTCAAGGAATTTTACAAGGCTCAACAGGATTATTCTGTTTAGATGCTCTGAAATATGCAGCCTGGGCAAGAACATTCACTTTTCCTCAAATGCCCACTTTTGACAAAAATCAGGACCAACTGTGTGTGTTAATTAAATTACTCTTAATAAGTAACATTCTTGAATTGTTACAAACAGGACCTCATTTCACAGATCACATTCCCCTGCCTTTTCCCTCCTGCCTGCTTTCTGGCTGATGCTTATTAGCATGCATTGATATGCCCAAACTTCCAGAAATCCTGGGCCATGATTGATGTCAACTATTCACCATATTTGAATTACAAAGGTACCTGGTGCCTCAGGACACCGGTTAACAAGTTATTTCAAGAGCTGATCCCAGAGTGCCACAGCATTTGAAAGAATCAAACATGGCAGCAGAGTTATATTGAATTTCATACATGAACTGTGAACCTTAAAATGTCTGAAAACAATGTTTGGTTTTGTGTTTAAAGATGAGCTGCAAGGTCAAATAGGTAGCACTGAAATCTGGGGATGGAAAGATCTCTTGTTCACTCCTAATTGGAAGTTTCAGAGGGCTGTTTTATCCCATTTTATGGAACACTGGGAACAGTGGTTCATACACTGCAAAGAAGGGAAGCTACAGGACATTGGAATTTGCAGCTGTAAATATTGTGAAGTATGCACAGACATGTGGCTTGGAACATGCGGCTGAGACAACCCCATATCCAGGGCTCCCAGAGCAGTCATGACCCCACATCTGGGGTTCCCAAAAGGCAGCAGGTTGGTACCAAAGCAGGTGCCTTCTTCTGGGGCCGGTTCCTCCAGCTGGGCCAGCGGGGACATGCCAGGCTCTCCAGGGATGATGGCGACCACCACACCATCTGTCATGCACATGCAAGGTCTGACGAGATTCCCAGGCGTGCACGATAAACGGCCCGTTGTGGTGGGACTGATAGCTCAGACTCGGAGGTTGATGCGGAGTTGGCTGAGCCAGCAAGGCTCAGAGCTCACACTCTGATAACAGAATAGTTGTTGTAACAGACAAAACTGTACCTGCAGACTCCATCCCACAGCACCAGTCCAAGCCTGTTCTGGACGCAAGTGGCTCAAGGATACTCATGGGGCCCCGTCTCCCTCCCACCTGTGGGAATGAGGCAGACGAAGGACAGGAGGGAGGAGATTTGGAATTGGGGAGTCTTTTGGATAGAGAATGCCAGCCTCCTGAAGACATGGATCCGAGGGCCCACTAGCACAGCTGCAGGCTGGCGCAATTAGGGGCACAGAGTGCAGAACACAGGTGGGCCCAGTTCCACAGCACCCCTTCTTCCAAGGACAGGCTCTGAAGGGTTCTTAAGCAAAGCTCTGGGAAAAGGGGGGCAGAGAGGGGTCAACACATCTCCTGTGTATGCTCAGAGGCTTGTGAATGCTTGGAGTTTTCTGTGTAGAATAAAGATGCTTACAAGAAGTGCTGGAAAGACTGTCTTGCTTGGGAAGGGATGCCTAGCTCACAATACCATCCTTTCTTCCTTATTTTTCAGCATGTTCTCAGGGCAGCTAGGCAAGCATCCATATGGCTACCAACCCTCCTTTTGATTACTACTTTAAATACATATTACCCATGTACTTGCCTACAGCAAAGCAATGCTTATTCCCAAGCAGACGTACCTTGCATCAGGACCAAAGAAGCAAACTGCATTATATTTCTGTAGTGTTGATGGCACTGTGATCTGAGTGAGTTTTAGACATGAACATGAGCAGGCTCAGAATCTCGCTCTCATTCTTTCTCTCTCACTGTAGCATTGGCAAAATGTTGTTTTAGTGGGGGGGATTTGCTTGTATCAGGAGTGTAGGAGCAACTGTAAAGGATGGAATGCAGGGGAGGGGAGAGGAAAAATTAGCCATATATTTTGCTACTGAAGGGACACACAGTGGCAAAAGGGATCCCTGTGAGACCATCAATCCAGGCTCTAGGATGAGCTGCTACATCAGTTCATTCACTCCCGATCTGACATACGACACCCATGGGCTGGTGGGGCTATGCCTGCAAGGCTGAGCCTTTCAACAGCAGGTCCATGCGATCCACCCCATGTCTACTTTGCTTTATTTATTTATTTATTTATTCAATTTATATCCTGCCTTTTTCCTACAAAGGGCTCAAGACAGCTTGCGTATCCTCCTCCATCTTATCCCCACAACAAAAGCCCTGTGAGGTAGGTTGGGCTGAGAGTTTGTGACTGGCCCAAAGTCACCCAGTTGGCTCCATGGCTGAGCGGGGACTAGAACCCGGATCACCTGAGTCCCAGTCCCATGCTCTTAACCACTACACCATACTGGCTCTCTTTAAAGGACATAGAAAATAACATTGAATTTCTGGTGATAAAACAAAGCTTTTGATGGATTATTCTAAATCTTTGAATAACTCATCACAACACTGCTCCCCCTTCCTCATTTACAAGCTGTTCTATCAGAAGTGAATGTAATTTTAGCCCAAGATCTGGATCTGGTTCATTAGCATCCATTGTCCAATCAATGTAGACTTCAGATGGGGCTTAAGGTGTGTTTACACACTTAACAAAGAAGCCTGATAGATGCACATGGAAATGTCCTTTCAACCACCTAGATAACTGTCTGTCTATTATAGGCACATAGAATACATTTTCAAGGACTAGCCTTCAGAAATTCAATGGCAAACTGGAACACTTCATCAGTAAAGAATATCAGCTTTTCAATTGCCCCTTTAAAAACTTTATGCATGGCTTTTTCAAATTATTAGCACTCTTAGTTCACAATGTCAAGGTTTGTTAGGGACTGCTTCCTTCAACTAATTGAGAACATTTGCACTGTCATAAAAGATGGTGCAGCTTTTAAAGGATGCATTTAACTCACTAATTTTGCATATCACTTAATATACACAATATTAATTTCTCGTTTCACTGGCAAAAATAGTGATTAATGGTAAGCAGAGGTTGGGGGCTGGGGAGAAGGGAAATGCCAGTGATTGGGTTCAGACTAGGTTCTTCTTCCCATTATATTTTTCTATGAAGAAAAAATGCAACTTCTGGTTCTCTTGGAATAGTTTACTGAATACAGATTACCACAATCTATTTTTCCTCTGATGCTATGGGATGTAAAGTTATAGTCTGATGCTAAATTCCAGTTGTTTAAAGTTTGAGAGAGTCTGGGTGAGGAAACAGGTAGTAGCAAAGTATTTTCTCTTCTTCACCAACACTTCATATCTCACTAGTTTCTGTGGAGGACTTCTGCTGTTCAGCTCCACCCAGAAGGCTGAGAGATGGGCGTGGGGATGGAGATGGATCTGATTAGTTAAAGCAGAGTGTTTTCCCTTTATCTTACTAAAACCTTGCACTTCTAAAACTTGTAGAAATTGGGGGGGGGGGATTTCTCCCATCCCATTTCTCCTTTATTGTCCCTTTCAATCCATTGGTGCAATCTAGACTTTTTCTCCCTTCCCCTTCTATTCTTCTCCCACCTATTCCCAGTTTTGGAACTTCATTCAGTTGCCTTTCAGCCATCCTTTCATTCAGCTCCTCTGGATTATGATGTAAATAGGGGCATTCATAAAACTAATGGTAACTTGGAACAAATGTAGTTTGCCACAGCTTGTGCCTTGTGGCAAATTACTCTGGACTACTTTGGACTGACAGAAAGACAAACAACTAGGTCCCAGGTCAAATCAAGCCAGAGCTTTCACCAGAAGCAAAAATGACAAACCGAGGCTGTCACACTTCAGACACATCGCGAGAAGACAAAAGGCAATGAGGCAGTCATGGGTAAAGCAATCATGCTAGGGAAAGTCAAAAGCAGAGGAAGAGTCCAGCTATGAGACTGATTGACTTCATAAGGAATCCATGATCCTGGATATACAAAAGCAGGGCAGGGCTGGGAAGGGCAGGACATTCTGAAGAGCATCCATTCATATGGTCACCGCAAGACAGGGACAACTTGATGGCATGTAGCAACAACATCTGCTACACGCTTCCTCCACCCATGATGTCTCTGATGCCTTGCTAAACCTCGACTAGGTTCCAGGTCTGCCCAGGGTTCTAGAAGCCCATACCTGGCTGGGCCTTGCCATGTCTCATGCTGCATTGGACATCTTCTCCTTCTCTGCCTCTATCATACTCTTCTGTGAATTGTGACTGGTGCTCACCTGTTTATTTCAGTTTTTCATATTTCTGTATCGATCAATAGCAAAAGCTCTGTGGGTGGCTCACAATACTCAAAGCCATAAACATAGAACACCCTATAAAAGTTTGAAAGTTTAAAACTACGGCATAAATGTGAAGTAAAAGTAAATCCTAGCAGCAATGTAAAGACGTAACATACAGCAAAGGATTTAAAAGATCAGAGACTGAAGGACTAACATTCCTGAAAAACTGAGGAGGTTTCTCCTGGCACTGGAAAGAGTGCCACAAAGGTGCCACGTGGGAGGTTCATTCTGTACTGGGGTAGAAGAAATGGACTTCCCACAGTATCCATCTATCTCGCTTCCTTTGGCAAGGGCTCCTGGAGAAGGACCTCTGAGGACAGTCATATATTCCTACACAGGCATACACAGAAGGAATCAAGTTTTCCTGGGAGATCAGAGCTGAGCAAGGAAAGACATTTACTCTCCTGGCTGATGGATGGGCCAGAACATGCTTCTCTTTGGTTCAACAGACCAAGGGCAACTGGCATATATAGAAAAGTGATCTTTTTGGAAGGAAGAGAGCTGTGGAACTATGTAGGACTGCTCATTCTGAGGTCAACTCAGGAAAACCCAGTTCAAATCCCCATTCTGCCACGAACCTCACTGGGTGACTTCAGGTCAGTCACCGATTCTCAGCATTGAGAGTCTACTGCGCAGGGGTTTTGTCTGGATAAAACAGAGGGGCAAAACATTGTCTGAGCTACCTTGGGTTTCTTGAAGGATATAAAACAACAGGATATAAATATTATAAGCTAATAAACTGTATCCTGATGTTTAAGGTAAGATTTCACAGAGCCATGGATAATAGCAAATAGCCTTGAAAACAACTAATCGTCATAGGCCAGCAATTTCACAAACACAAACAACTCGGCAGAGTAACTCCAGTAACTATGTCTGACCAAGCCCTGCCAGCTGGCAGCAGCCAAAGCAAGATGTGAGGGTCCCCTTTTCTCACAGCTCCTCTCCCTGCTTTTTCTTGCATTGCAGCCTGATGGGAGGAAATTGACTATGCCAACTCCTCATCTGGTGTACGGTTGGCTACCCAACAGTACTGAGGGCCCTGAGGTTCATGCCACACCTGTGAAATGCCCAGCTTGAATGCCACTGGTGGGTCATCTGTGCCTGTAGAGCCTGTCCAACCCTTTGCCAAGTGACCCTCTAAAGTTCTCTCATTTCCATTGTCACCAGATTGGCACTGCTTCTTCTCCTTTCTCAGCATTAGCCCCACTTGCTTGCTTGATGGGTGGGGCAAGCTGGTTGTGACACCTCCCGCTCCTCCTTCCTGCCCCCTTCTGCTGTCTGGGCCAGAGTAAGGGACAGATCAACAAGCAGGTTGCAACTCCAGTTGGCTCTTGGCAACGGAAGCCTTTGGGGTGAAGGCTCTCAACCAGCTCCCAACGATGCCTAGCTTTGACCTGGCAGCAAGTGGCAAGGTCACCTGCAGGTCTCCAGGACAAGCCAGACCCTCTTTGCTGACATGCTCCTGCGGTCCAGGGGAAACCCTCTGGAAAGAAGCAAAGGTTCTAAACGGGCGCTTGTTGTGGAACAGGATGTTGTTGTTGTTGTTATTATTATTATTATTAACATTTCTATGCCGCCCCTTGCCGAAACCTCGGGGCGGCTTACAACATGATAAAATACATTGAAATACAATAGTACATAATAAATTACCATTAAATACAAAAATACAAAAAATACATTGATTTACAAATATAAAATTAAAATTATCAGTATAAAATAAAAATATAGGAGGAGAAAGAGAAGGAAGAAGAAGTTGCCCTGGCCAGATCATATGTTTTAACAATTGAAATGATGTTTAAATAAAAAGGTCTTTACCTGGCGCCGAAAAACCAGTAACGACGGTGCCAGGCGGACCTCTTTGGGGAGTGAATTCCATAGGTTGGGCGCCTATGTTGTCCCTGAGATGTTTTGGTCTCAAAATCATGGACCACCTTTGATCCCTGCCAGGCTGCCAGTTCACGCTGATGCTTTTTATTTTTAGTATGGCCCCATGATGCGGCATTGGGAGAGAAGGCTAACTAGAGGGTCTGCATACAGCTAGGAGGATTGCCTGTCTCAGAGGGGCACTCCCGGAGGCGTGGGCTCCAGGGCTGCTCAAAAGGAAGGCTCTTAGAAATATTTTCTAGTTTGGATTCAACAGGCTGCTTTGTGCATGCTGAGATTCCTTCTTTGCTGGCTGTAGTTTGCGGATGTACATTGAAATAAAGGGCTTTTGCAAAAAAGAGCTTCTTTTTGTATACAATAAAGAACTGTATATTGTATACAATTATAATTGTAGAAGAGAGAAACCGAACTCCCGATATAACCTGTCTTTGCACAGAAGTGCTCAATTATCTTTACTGAACCATGCTGATTCTCCACTAAGATGCATTTATATAGATGCATTTATGGGATAGGGTATGATAGAAATGCAAATATAAAAATATTTGACCCTCTGGTTTCCTTTAGCATAGCTATACTGTATGGCTTACCTTCTCCCCTTGCTCTCTTTACAGGTCTTAATGAATCACAACCCCTGGTGTGTGGGTGATAGACCAAATTAAAAGCCTATGATTAGCTTCATCCCTTACCTCATTCTCACTGCTGTTTTTAAACTACTGTGTTAATTTACCATGTATGATCTGATTGATATATTGTATAAATTGCCCTTGCCATTGTACATGTTATTCTGTGGCTCCAAATGTCTCTAAGAAGTTGTGCCAAGGCCAGAACCAGTCAAAACTGTCCATTTCAAGTCAACAACAAATTTATTTATTTATTTAAGATATTTGTATGCCGTCCTTTGCGAGAGCCTCAGGACGGCTTACACAAATAAAATTTCAATACATAACAGTATAACATAAATAAATTAGCGACCCACTCTGGCTGCAATTAAAATATGGTAATAAAATTCAATATTAAAACTGGTTAAAATATTGATTAAATAAAAAGGTCTTAACCTGGCCCCGAAAAACATATAATGATGGCGCCAGGCGGACCTCTCTGGGAAGCGCATTCCATAAGTGGGGCGCCATCGCAGAGAAGGCCCTCCTCTGGGTACTCTGCGTCCTAATATCTTTCACAGAGGGTTCCCAGAGGTGGCTTTGAAGGAATTGAAGGTGGCTTTGCTTTCTTGAGCCACCTAGCTTTAATTGAGCACACACCAACTCTGGATTCTCAAGTGTGATTGTGCAGTGATGCAATGAAAGTGCTATGAGGAGGACATCGGTTCAATTTTTGTCTTTCTTTATTTAGAAGGCTTCTATGCCGCCCCATTCGCCGAAGCCTCGGGGCGGCTCACAATAATAAATAAGCACAATATAAAACAATACAATATGAGTCGACCTGGCCTGAAAAATAAAATAAATAAATATTAACAATTAAAATAACGTTTGAATAAAAAGGTCTTCACCTGGCGCCGAAAAACAAATAACGACAGCGCCAGGCAGACCTCTCTGGGGAGCGCATTCCATAGATTGGGTGCCACCACAGAGAAAGCCACAATGTGTGGATCTCACAGTTTGAGGAGCTGTTGGGCAAGATAACCTTGGTTGCCTGCTTTTCTGTTCCTTTATTCTCTGGATCTAACAGCCATGTCCACATTTTCTCCATATTCTTCTGATCATTTGTGAGAAGTCAAGCACAGTTTAGCTTACAATGTGCTACCCATCTCTGGAAATGTTTCAAGCTATTATATTTCTAAATCTAACAAAATATTGATGGTAGAAATATCTCAGGACCCAACTGCAAAGATTGGAGCATCTGTTGTGGAACATATGGTGAGCTGGGTGATGCTTCACCAAAAGAATCAGCATCAGTCCTGAATCCATTATGAGAAATATTGGTGAAGTTCATATTTTCTTGGCTTGGAGTATGAGCGTCAGTGACTCATAACACTACCTTCCAATCTGAAGCTGGCATTTGTATCACAGCCTCAAATTTTTATCTCCGGCTGGGATTATATGCTGACTTGTAGAAGTATTCCTCCATCTCTTGGACCACCATCTCACTTTCTCAATCAACTTCCTTTTCCATCCAACCTGTAACTTTCCTTTCCTCCTTCTATGGACTTGTCTGAAGAGGACATGGAGATTATGACAGTGGCTTCTGGTTGAACCCTTTTTCCTTCGCAAACCCTCTTCTTTTGCATAAGTGCACATCAGTTAAGAATCTGGCCAGATTTTCGAGGAGTCAGGATATTCAGACATTCTCATAACTTGTGAAGCAAGGGGCCCCATCGATGTTTCCAGGTTCCCTGCTTGATGCAGAATCCCATTTTTCTGACATCTCTCCACTTCTGAATGTATCTCTTCAATTCATGGAGGAAACTGGGGAGCATGCCAAGGGGACAGAGTTACAACACTCATGCTTATTCTCTTCCCACCCATGTGTTGATGATAGACAGAATTAACTTTTTCTTTTCTTTTATAACTTCTTTCATATCTTTTATATTTTTTATTTATTTTATATTGTTAATTTTAATTTTATATTGTTATTTTTGTATTGTATTGTATTGCATTGTATTGTGTTGTAAGCCGCCCCGAGGCTTCGGCAAGAGACGGCATAGAAATGTTCTAATAAATAAAATAAATAACTTATCCAAGAGAAGCTGGAGGACACAGGTGGTGTGTTCTAGTCTCTGTTTCTTCTCTAGAATGCTGAAGTGAGAGAAGACAGTCTTTGGCCACCACACCACACCACACCAAACCCCACCACATCACACTGGCCTTCAATAATACAAGTAATCCTATCAGGGAAAACCCAAGCTGCGGGGTACAGACTGAAACAAACACAAGAAGAACTTGACACAGCCACTGCATATTGCCCAAATCTTTGTGGCAGGGGAGGAAAGGGGAGCAGAGATAACAAACTACCATGGGTCAGAGTTACAGATTGGCTGTTGTAGGGTTCTGGGTGGCTTGTGAAGCGTGGCCACAAACTATGCTCACTGGGCTCATGACAAGCTACACTGTTAAGGGCAATTCTGCTAATCCCATAGACATATGACCAGCATGCATAGCTTCCCTTCTATGATTAGGTAAACCAGAGCTACCCATGTCCACCACCCAGACTGTGGGGCTCCGGTGGTAGCGGTAACTGTGGAAGGGTGCCCCCAGTGCCTGAATGATCTGGCCAGGTCACAGCTGAGGAACGGCTCACCATAATTCAAGACAGGGATCATTGTGAGTCAGTCCGTTTGTAATAACCTGCCAAGTGCTTGATTGAGGTTGATCCTGTTTTATTTAAGTAAATTAACTTGTTAACTGAATGACATGTTCTTCATTATTCCTGGTCTGGATGCAACACTAGAGCACCTTTATATTCATTAAGCGCTTTAGGTGAAGGGCCCTAACAAATGAGAATATAACAGCATCTCTTTCTGCTAGCTATTAGTAATTTGGTCAAGGAAAGGAAAGGAAAGGAAAGGAAAGGAAAGGAAAGGAAAGGAAAGGAAAGGGTGCAACTGAACATTTATTTAAATTTAATTTTCCAGAAACAATGCATCATTTGTAATGTTTAGGGCTCTGAATACTGTAAGAGGAAATAACTTCAAATGAAACTTTTGCATTGTGCAGTGAGATAATCTGGAATTATATTTTAGAAGATTTTGTTACTACCTTCTGTATTTCTTCTTTTAGGGAGACTAAAGGGTATGCCTTATTTACTGCTTAGCTTTCCTATCCAATTGCTTTTCTTTACTATCTCATTTTATGTAAATATTTCTTTTTATATGATGACGCCAAATTGTTTTAAGGCACTGAAGGCAAGGCAGAAACAGCTCTGTGTACAGAGCTCTAAAGCAAGAAATCGAAAGCACAAGTCATCTATTTGTTAGACAACAGTACAGGTTTATTAGCAGTGATGGCATCGCAGCTATTTGACTGCCCTAGGAGGGCTTGAATGTATATTTTATTTTATGCAAAACACACAGTTCGCCAAATAAACTCAAAGAATACCAAGAGTACGTTTTGCTGTTGTTATTTTCAGGGATTGGGGTAGGGACGGATCTAACATAAAAGCCTGGATATACAGAAGAGTTCAGCAAATGTAGCACAGAGGCGCAAATGAGCAGGGCTTGTATTTGCTGACAGTCTTCTTTTCTAATCTGATACTAATTTTGCCTTGTCCTCATCCGTGAAGATGAGTGTTTTACTTGAGCAGAAAAAGTGTACATTTTTAATAGGAAAAATACACTTTTCCAAATGTGCACCCAAATGTGTGCTTTCACTCATTCAATGAAACATGAAAATGTGTCCCTTTGGAAGAATAGACATTTTGAAGTGCGCAGTTTTCCAAAAGGAACCGTTTGACAGTTACTATTACTAGCCTGAGAATGAGCAAACACTTTCCCAAAAATTCTGCCTGCATCCATACACAGTCAGGGTTGCAAACTATGCATTTCCAGAACTTTTTTCAATGTGATGAAAATCCCCATTTATTCCTACATATAATTCTTTATGGTGATTGTACATTGAAAAGAACACACCTGTATAGAGCAATTTCTGTTTTTTATATAGCTTTAGAAGCTAAGAACTTGGTGCACAGTAATGCAGATCTGGTGAAAATTACACTTCTTCAGGTCCAATCATGTGCCCATTTACCTGAGAGACAGGATGCCAGAGAAATGCACAGTGGAATTAGATGTGTAAAGATGTCTAAGACTCTGACCTGCAAATTCTAATTGGACCAGCTTTTAAAAAATTATGGAATTTTAGTTTTGCAAATTTAGCCATAGTAAAGTAGTAGCTGTGGTGGTAATAACTAACTGAAAATGCACATGTACCCAAAGGCTAAAATGTAAAAATGTACATTGTGGGGGGTGCATTTTGGAAGGAAATGCATTTTTTGGCAGTGCAAATTTGTGCAAGCATAAATCTTTGTAAAAATTCTGTTAAAATCTATAAATTCCTACCTGAACTCAATGACTGACTTCTAAGGATGCATGCAAATAGGAATTAAAATCAAATGTAGATTGTTCATTTGTGTTTTGGCTTTGGTTTGTGCTTGGGCTTGCAGTTGTGTTTTGTGTCTGCAGCTTGGCTTGGCTTGCCTTGGCTTGCCTTTGCCTTTCTTTTCTAGTTTTGGTTTTGGATGTATTTTTTGCTGTATCTTTTCTTGTTGTCTTCTTTTGTCCTTTGGTTTTTGGCAGACTATCAGTGGCACATTTTCAATGTTTACATAAATATAATATGCAGTGAATGCACTTTTGTATGGAATTTTGCTAACACAATTAGCAAGCCATTTTACCATATTAACACATTTAACATTGTCTTCACTAATACGTGATTTTATGTGAACATTAAATATCTAGTTTTGAATTCAGAATGAAGAATTCCACTGCAAATTTTGGAGAAGTATGGCTTTTGAAGTATGAAACCATTTTGGTTTGTCTATTGGTTTTAAAAATTGCAATGTCCATAGAATACAAAAATCTCACTGAACAAATGACTCCCCAGTCGCTTGTATTGTTCTGACTGCTTAGATTGTTTGAGGTATCATTAGACATACTATTTTCATATTTTTACATATTATGCAATATTTAACTGTAATACCTCTCAGCCTATAGATTTGGATCGAGAATTAATCAAACCCATAGCAAACCACTGAAATAAATGGGTTCCCAATTAGTTTAGTCATGACTCACATTTCTATTGATTTCAGTGGGTCTACTCCATGTGTGACTGAGATGCAAATATATGCATGTTTAGACAAAAGGAAAAAAAAGTCTGATCTCTCCCAACATGCCCAGGCAAGCATTTTCTATCCATAAACATGCACGAGGTTGCTCTCAAAAACTGGATCCAGCCCAGCATTTCTTAATAAGAATATTGCACCATAAATCTCATTTCCTGTGAAAGTCTCACTGCACCTTCTTTTGTTTTACAAAGAACGGAAGAACTCCACATGGATAATTTATTTCAAACCAATGCACCAGTTGGGGTAAGGGTAGCCACCCCTCCAAATGTATCCCCCACACATGCCTCTTGTGTGGAATGCATTTTTTTCTCCATGCTCTCTGTTTTTCATAATGATTCTTCGTTGTTGAGCCTTGGGATATTTTCCTAGGCTTTTAAGCTATGATTTAAAAGCAGAGAAGATAAGAGCTTTGGAATCTATTTGATGTTTTTATGTTTATTCAGTGAAGTTGCTGCCAGTTGCCTTTAATCATGTTTGCCTTGTCTAATGTGTTTATGGATCGATGGGTATAGAAACCATAAAGAAAGGAAGAAAAAGAAGCTGTACTTCCCCAAAGTCTCTTTCCCCTTGCATTTCCACCTCTCTTCTCTTCAGAAAGATGGAAAGATATTTTGCTAGTTTTGCTTCCAAGATTCTCTCAGTGTGTGTTCTATTGTTATAATATTCATTGATTTTTAAACAAGTTTTTATACTGCCAAACCAGACAAGTCAAAATCATATGATGGCTTTCAATGGAAAAAATGCATAATACAGTAACATGATCACAGTAAGAGCCTTGGGACAATCGATCTCAGTTCCGTGAATGAATGAAAATGAGTATAGGACGCTCTTCTTTTTAAAAGCCCTCACCAATAAGAAAGGGTCCAGAGGAGGGCAACAAAAATGATCCAGGGTTTGGAAGCACTTCCCTATGAAGAGAGATTGAGAGAACTGGGCAGGTTCAGCCTTGAGAAGAGAAGACTGAGTGGGGACATGATATCCCTCTATAAGTACCTCAAAGGCTGTCACAAAGAGGAAGGTCAAGTTCTCTTCTTGCTGATGCCAGAGTGTAGGACATGGAATAATCAATTCAAGCTGCAGCAACCCAGATTCAGGCTGAACATCAGGAAAAGCTTCCTCACTGTCAGAGCAATACAACAGTGGAACCAGCTACCTAGAGAGGTGGTGGGCTCTCCCACACTGGAGACATTCAAAAAGAAACTGGGCAGCCATCTGAGTGGGATGGTGTAAATTATGTCCTGCAACAGTAGGGAACTGGACCTGATGGCCTTCATGGCACCTTCCAGCTCTACTGTTCTGTGATTCTATGATACTAATATGGTACACTCCTGCATGGCCAATGTTTAGGACCAATGAGTCTTGTTGTCCAAAACATCTGGCAGGCATCAGGCTGAGGAGGGCTATTGTAGTGATTCCTCCAGTTCAGCAGGATCATTGTGCCAACCCTCCCCAGGAAATCCAGAAAGGAGACCCTTCCAGTTTACCCAAAGAAACCAGAGACTGAACCCTGGCTTTTTTGCACGCCACACATGTGCTAGACAACTGAGCTGATCTGAAAGGCATCAGGGAATATGTCAAGATGCCTCATCAACTTGCTAAGTGCACCCCCTACCATAACAAAGAGATAGGTTTCCCCACTCGTCTTCAGGTTTGCGAAAGGTAACCAGGCAGACTTCCCTAGGGAAGGACTTCTGTGAACCTGGTAGCTTAACTATGAAGGTCTAACTCAGTAGAGCAGCTGGGGTCTGCTGTGGGGCAGAGGGCTCCAGAAACACATGCACTCACACTCTTACGAGTAAGAGGTGTCACCATTACTATTCATGTGTAATCAGGTCTGAAGCATGTTCACATGACACACAAAATACCATTTCTTGGTAAAGCTGCATGGAAAGAAGCATAGACAACATGCCTAATCAGAAGCAGGTATGGCAACCCTGAGAATTAAGCAGGTCAGTCCTCATAAGTGAGCAGACTGGATCACTGAGTAGCTTTCTCTGCCAGCCCAGACCTCTCTCCCCAGCAGAGAAAGGGAAGGAAGTATTTTAAGCAGCTGATTGGGTCCAACCCTGCTCACCCATGAGAAAGGCACTCTTTCTGGCAGGCATTTGGAATCGGCCACTTATCAACGGTGTGGACTTCCCTGCCAAGGGATGGGTCCTGGGGAAGAAGGGCCACACTCATTCAGATATCATTGTCATGGATGTTCCAGATTAACTTGGGGAAAAAAACATTCTGGTAGCCAATATGCTCCATCAAAATGGATATTATCCCTCTCTCTCTCTCTCTTATTTGCCCCTGATAAGAATCTCATGGGTGATTTTGGACCAGTTGTAACTTTCAGTCATTCTTCACTGGTAGGCTTGCATTGCAGCACCAGCTTATTTTAGCTTATAATTTTTGTACTGAAATGATGTAAGAGTTCAGATCTCATCTAATGGAAGATCTAAATCCATAAAGCTACCACCAAAATTGTTTTTCTTCTGCACATATATTTATGCAAGCATATAGAGAAAACTTCTCGCAAGATATAATTGGGGTAAGTAATGGGAACCCCAAGCTGTTCTATATTGCTATTGTGCCAAGTGCTCATTTGGATTGCTCACTGAACAGCTCATTAGCAAACAATTAAAATAATAATATTGTGCACAGTAGAAACAGCTATTTTGCACTTGTGAGAATTATGCTACAATCTGGAGAGATTATATAGAAAATGTCCCACAACCATTTTATTCAGTAGGAACATCATACTCTCAATATGACCAGTTCTTGCAAGATATTTCTCCTCAGAATAGCTGCAGCAAAGGAGTCAGCCACCTATCTCGCTAATATCTTTGTCTAAAGAATCTAGTCTTCATTCCAGAAAGTGGTATGATGGTTCTGCTAATAGCATATTTTCAGGAAAAGATTAATGCCATGGTTTCTCATGTGGGGCCTCACAAAGTTGCCCCCAGTCCCATTCCATACTTTTTAACATCAATATGAAGCCATGGAATGAAGTCATCAGATAGTTTGCCTTGATATCCCATCAATAACTTATTTGAATGTTGAGAAATTGTTGTGAACTACTAGCTTTGGATAGTTCAGTTTCTACCTTGGGCAGCACAGAAGAAAAATATTGGGATGAAACCCAGCTGTATTTATTTCTGTTGCTGGAGTTAGGGGAGGGTATGTAAGTGCTGCACTGTCCCTCTTTCTGGACTTCATCATAGTCTGGATGAATACTGATAAGCTGAAGTTAAATTCCTGCAAGGTACAATTACTGTGGGTACATCTAAATATGGGCAAAGAACTGATGTTCAAGATCATTAGGATTCTCTGAACATGGTTTCAGGTTATGTCCACTTTGCATGTCTGCAGAACTGAACTGGGGAAATTAAATAGAGTATGTCCAGCAATTTGTTAAGGTGGGTTTCAAACAGGATATTTACATGTGTTGCAGGAGAAAAAATGAAATGCTTATACATCTTTAGGTAGGTGATTCTAATGTCTGAGGTTCAGATGAGTAACCTGTTCTAAACTTAGTTACACATAGCCTGAAACGGCAGGTCCAATTCTTGGAGGCACTCTTTGAATACACATGGCCACTTGAGGTCCAGCTAACCTCCATGTCTCAGAGTGCTGGTCATCAGCTCCATCAGGTTCACCAGTAGATAGTTCTTGGACAGAGATAGCCTGGCTATAGTACTCTATGGCCTGGTACCCTCTGCCCAATGGATGACTGTCATGCATTGAGCTCTCCTTGTAGAAGTCCAGGAAGTGTTGGCTAGAATGGAATGCAGCTGGTGGAAATACTCATTTAGCCAGATGGGATCACATTGCACAAAATCTGAAGGAGTTGCAGTGGCTACAGTGTGCTTTGGAGCCCTGTTCAACATGTTGGTGCTTACCTTTGCAGACTGCTGTGCTTCATTAGGCAAATATCTGAAAGACTCTCTCTCCCTACATTAAGTACCTTCAATAAATAATGGAACTTGTAAGAAGAATGCTTTCTCTGCTAGAGGTCCCTGATTGTGTGCCCTCTGCTTAAAGCTGCTATTCTGAACATGGAGCCATCCAAAGGTGTTGGCTTATGGTCCACAAAATCCCCAGCCAGTATGAACAATGACTGGGAATTATGGAATTTGCAATCCAACTCATCCACTCCAGGTTGAAGAACATGGCTTTAGCAGTGCATCTTCATATGGCAAGTACCATCTTTCTCCTACAAATGTGTCCTAGAGCAAAAGACTGGGATATTGTGGAGGCTAGAAAAAGACAAGAGGGTCTATTTCTGTGTTTCATGCGACCTTGTAAAAAAAATTAAGGAAAGACTAGGAGGCAAGTCCCATGCTTGAGAAGGTGTTTGAGAATTTCTTTTCTTCCTGGAGAAGAAATGCAATGGAACTTTCTCCCCAGTTTGTCTTTCCACATATGCGGCAGAGAACCTGGAAAGAGTTCTGCATTGTTCAAAGCAGGGACATTAGAACTCCACACTGCAGAGGGGATAGATTTCCTCTTAAATATAGTTTTAAGCAATCTGCTCCTTGCATGCATAGTAATTTCATTTTGTTTTAGTTTATTTTTGCATTTGTTTCTGCCACCCAATCCCCTGGGGCACTCATGGAAGGAACTGAATTATCTGAGCATTCTGATTGCAGATTGTCTGCTGCATGCAGGAATCAAAGGAACACTAAATTGCTTCCATATTGGCCTTTGAGCAGCTCAGCTCAGATATTTCACAGGTAGAGAGAAATATTTCATCCATGTACAAAACACATTTGTTCAGACAGAGATTTAAAGACAAAGCTAATATTCCATTAAGTCATTTAAACTAATTCACTTTTCAGACTGAAGGTGCATTATTTTATAAGCATCAGGCTATCTGTCAGCATGAAGACTTCACTGTTAAACATCTATGCATTTTTTAAAAAATTTACTGCCATGGCTGTACAGGCAAAACATTTGTTTCATCTGCATTTTAAAGTGAAATGACCTAATTTGCACTTCTATTTTCTGCCCTATTGTCTGAATACATTAGATTTTGTTGGTTTGCTTTTGCTTTTGTGTGCATGAGCTTGACTTTAACTTATTCTAGCAAGGTGGCCATTGGTATTTTTTCTTACACAGATTTTTATCACTCCACATCTTCTTTGGCTGCCCACATTTCCTTATCTAAAACAAACACACAAACAAGCAAACAAAAATATCCCAGGGGAAGGCTTAAGCCACATCTGCTGGAGAATTCACTGTACAATGAAAGAGAAGACATTCTGCACCTGTGGGCACCTCGTCACTGGGCGAAGTAGATGAACTCCATATCCCACCTACAAGAAAGTCTCTTATCCTTTAAATGAATAAATAAATAAAAATAAACTAAATGAGAAGGGATGGAAGGGGAGGAATAGACACAGCCTTCAGTTTTGCTGCTATGGGAGGGTGGAGGAAAACAGTGGAGGCTGAGACTTTTTGAAAGGGCATCTTACTAAGTGCTAGATTTGATTGGAAGAGGATATAATTTGATTTAATTCAAATGTTAATTACTCAATAATATTGAAGAAAAATCACCTCAAGTACTTAAGCTTATTAGCTACGAAAAAGTAATAAAGAAGTCTGCTTATTAAGAGATTTAATTGAATGCATAGCTTGGTGCCAAGGCTAACGCGCGACTCCTCCAGCACTACAGTCCACTGAGAAAAGTGTGCTACACATACTTTGCGCATGTGCTGCATGGTTTCAGTGGCACAGCCTTAGTGAGATAGACTATGGCAAAGCACTTACGACTGTGCATAAAGACTTGCTGAACACAGCCTGATCTGAGCATAAAAACAGATATTTGCATATCATGGACCAAACTTGCTTATCTGCAAACTCCACCAGCCACCAGCCAAAAGATGAACTCTTGCTTTGTCACATTTTAAGAGATGGACAATCTCCAAGGTTTGTCCTGATAGCCAGCACCAGTGAGTTTGTCAGCAAATCTGCTCATTTGCTCTCTGCTCAAGCTTTTGGCCATTTGTGCTTTCATTCTTTCATTCATTCATTCCAGCCCTGGAATCACAACTCAAAGAGCAGAAAAGTGTTCTGGTTTCAGAGCTGGTGATCCAAGTGCAGACCATGGCTGTCTCCTTGTAGCTGGTGTTCAACCACCTCTTCCAGATGGTTCTCTGTAATTCTAAAAGCAATCTTGAAATGTGTTAAGGAGAATGTTCCAGGGCAGGAAAGATCCTGGCTAGGGAATCAGGCTGGAATCCAGCTCTTCATGACATAGAAGACCTCTTTCCCAAGCTTTGCTCTGGCCAGGAAACAAACCAAGCCAAGGACAATTCTGTGAACATTCACTATCAGCTTCTCCAGGCAAAGTAAATACAGCATATAATTCCTTGCACAAAGTGCACAAAACCTGCAAGGAACATGTGTGGTAATAGGGTTCTGCTTGAAACTGCTTTCTGCCTGATGCTGATACAAATGCTCAGCACAAGGTGGAGTTAGGGCAAAATGAAAGCTGGGTGAAGCCAAGCTGAAGAACGCTGGCAGGTTCCCTCCCCCAAACCAGCTGGGATGCTCCAATTCCCCGCTGTCCCAATCCAAAGCACCACTATCTATGTGTCTTGCCAGGTAGGAGCAATGGACCCCTCCTGCTTTGTATAGGAAACCCATATTCCTCTGAGTTCAGAGGCTTACAGGCACCCCCACTGGATCATGCCCTACAATGCCTGTTGTACTGGTAAAGTTTATTTCAGAACAATAACAGAATTTTGGCTTTCCCCATATATATCTTACTTTCTGCCCTTTAATTACTTATCAGTATTTATGATCATGAGCTTTGCCCCACCCCTCCATCAAACTGAGATTCAAGGCAGCTCACAAAATATTTTTTGAAAAAATCAGCAAACCAATTAAAAATCAAGCCAAATTAAGACGATACACATTGCAGTAACACAGCGCTGTTAATGTTTGCTTCTCCAGCCTTGGCTATGGGAAGCACACCCTTCTCAGCTGAGCTTTGGTAGATGACTGCCATTCTGTTCCTCTGTTCTCTCTTCCATGTATAAAAGCCACCATGTAGTTATCTCCTGTTTCCTTTTATTGCTTTGCACATGCTGTCCTAGACCTGCTTCCGCCGCCTTGACTTTTCTAGGATCTCTCCTTTGCTCTTCTCTAGAATCCAGTGATTGCTCAAGTCCTTTACTCCAAGTCTCAAGTCTTTACTTTCAAGTTCAAATCAAGTTTCAGCTGATTGCAAGAAATTTTCGAGTTGAGTCTCAAGTCTCTTCTTAAGCCTCAGGAGCCAACTTGAACAGAAAAAAGGGAAGTGATAGTGGTGTGTGGCCGGGGGTGGGTGGGAGAGTTGTAACCCCCCCCCCATTCCTACCTGTCTTAGCAGGGTATGTGGTACACTCCCACATTTGAAAGCATCTCCCCTCCCCACCACACAGTGATTTATTTAAGTAGTTTTTGTTTGTTCCTCCCTAGAAATGCACAGGAACAGAATAGAGGCACCAGGCAGAAGAAGTGCTGTTGCGCTTCCTGCCGAGGAAAGCAAAGTGCACCAGAAAGAGCTGAAGCCTCCCCGCTATATTGCAAGCCGTTCCCCTTGTTCCTCTCTCCCACCAGCTTAGTCATGCCAAAAAGAAGAAATTAAGCCTTGCCTCCCCCCTGTTGCAACCCCCTCCTTCCAAGCTCACGCTCACCCTTGAAACTCCCTCCCTCGGGCTGCCTCGGCTGTTTTTGTGCCTGGGTATCCTGGTACACATAAGCCCCTGTTGCAAAACAGGTAGCCTGCAACTCGGTTGTAAAGAATGCTGAGTCGTGTCACTCACTTGGTGCTCCCAAGTCAAGTATGATGCAACTAGAGTGGGGCTTGAGAGCAAGTTGCCCAGCTCAAGTCCGCAACGCTGCTAGAATCGAAGCAGCTCCGTGGCAGCCAGAGCTTCTAGGCCTTCTGTAGCAAATGATAGGGGATGAAGGAATTATGTTCTGGTAACCTTCTGCTTGAACTATTGTAACGTGCTCTGAATAGGGCTACCCTTGAAAAGGATCCAGATTATTATCCAGATTGGTGCGGAACAGAACAGCTAGGCTGTGAACTAGGATTAGCAGACAAGATCACATAACACCAGTCCTTCCTTCCTTCCTTTATTTAAAGTTTTTATATGCCATCCTATACTAAAGTCTCTGGACAGCTTAACAAAAAACAAAAAACAGAACAACCACATACAACACTGTACACAACACACTGCATCTGATCATTAATAATAAAATCAAAGATAAAACCAATTAACTGTTAAAATATTGGGAGAATAAAAAGGTTTTCACCTGACACAGAAAAGAATAAAGCGCCAGCGCCAGGCAAACCTACCTGGGGAGCGTGTTCCAAAGTCAGGGTGCCACTGCTGAAAAGGCCCTTCTCCCGGTAGCTACCCTCCTAATTTCCTTCAAAGAGGGCTCCGGGAGAAGGACCTCTGCCTCAGATCTCAAGGGGCAGGCAGGCACATCTTCATGGGTTACCGACTGAAGTCCAAACCCAATTTAAGGTGTTAACATTGACCTACAAAGCCCTAAACAGTTTAGTGCCTGGACATCTAAAGGAACGCCTCTTTCCATATACACATGCTCAAATCTTAAGATCATCTTCTGAGGTCCTTCTCAGGAAGCTCTCTTTGAAAAAGGCTATAGAAGAGTGAATACCATGGGAAGGGCCTTTTCAGTGGTAGTGCCCCGAATGGAATCTGTTCCTCAGTGAGATGCACCTGGCACTGACTTTTTATTCATTTCAGCACCCAGCAAAAACCTTTTATTTGCCCAGTATTTTAATGTTTAAAATCATTTGCCCTGTTTGAATGATTTTACTACATATTTCATATATCATAGGTTATGATGTTATTCAAGTGCTGTTGTGTTTTTTTCTATCTTTGTTACTGTTGTTCTGTTTTTTATGTAAGCTGTCTAGAGATCCTGGTTGGATATAGGATGGGATATGCATGTTTTAAATAAACAAAAATAAACATCCAGTCCATCTCAGTTTTGCATGGATTGAACTATAAGTCCATGCCATCCAATTTTTGCTTTGATTTCCTTTAAAAACAAACAAACAAACAAAACACAGATATCTTGCTTTGTTTTTTAAAAATATATTTCCCTATGTTCATTTTTTCTATTCTGTGACTAAGCTGGTTTGGTATTAACTTACTAAAATTCACAAAGTTCTCCATAATTGGGAAAAAAGAACTTGAGACTTTAAAAAAGAACGTAGGAGAAATAAAATTGTCAGATTTGTCTATCTAGGTCAAGGGTCTGGAGTGTTTTGCTCTGTATACTCTTGATTTGAATCCCTGTGGATTCAACCAGGTTACAGCTGAATCAGGGTTTCCTCCTCCTCCTCCTCCTCCTCCTCCTCCTCCTCCTCCTCTTCTCTCTCTCTCTCTCTCTCTCTCTCTCTCTCTCTCTCTCTCTGTGTGTGTGTGTGTGTGTGTGTGTGTGTGTGTGTGTGTGTGTTGACAGACTTTTTACCTGCTTAATAACAGCCTTTGTGGTCCTTTTCCTAATTGGAATAACTTTACCTGTTGAATGTGGAATAACTTTACCTGCGCAAAGAAGAAAGTAAAACCGATAAATTCATTGATCTCTAGACAAGTTTGAGGCATCCAGCGAAGGAAAAGTGATCACCCAATCTACACAAATTGGCTGAAATGCATGTCTGTGTTTATTTAGCCCAGCAAAGTGTAATGCCCAATGTTCTATTCCAAAGCAGGACATTTCTAGGACAAAGACATGGAAGAAATGTCCAAGCCTCGGAAAGAATAGAGGACTTGGGTACCTTCTTCTGGAGCTTAGAATTTTATTTCTCTGTTCCATTTTGTCAAATCTTTAAACCAGTTATTGCTTCACAACCTTCCCCATCATTATGTAATGAGCCCACTTCACTAGTAATGATTCCGTGAGAAAAGATAGCTCAAGATAGAATGCAATTTGCAGTTGTAGTTATTGTTATTATCATTTTCCAATGAACTTCATTCAGAGACAACTTAAATTATGACTGGTGTCTAACACTTTCTGCAACATCAAGAGAGCCCTTTTGAAACAGTTTCCCCCATTTAACTTACAAGCCACCAAGGGAAGGTGCAAAGATTAATTAATTGAGGTATTTGTCAGGCGATTCCCTGCAATGGAGATAAGTAGCTTTTGAAAAACATTTTCATGGTCGAATGTTTTATGCATCAACATGGTGAAAAATGGTGAATCTATTAATATCCACCTCTAAAATGAATTGATTTCTCCCTACTTCCTTGGATAGTTTGCTGTGGGCTGATGCGGTGTCTTTCGGTATGGAAGATGCAGGGCCCTAAGCTACTTTGCATTTGTCCTTGTGACAGCAAAGCTATCGCGTACTTGAGCTGGTGCAAACCTTGATAAACTGCAGCCACTAATACCTGACCATTAATCAGGGCAGTGGCATCCAGGATCTGAGGTGCAAAGCATCTACCTTCTGCCTTCCCCTGGCCGAGAGAAGACCAGAATCGGGATACAAGGCTAACAGCCCTTTCCTTTCATTGTATTCCAGCAACTAATATTCAGAGGCATGCTACCTTTGACCAAGGAGGTGATAGTTGTTAATAGCTTTATCCTCTAGAAATGTCTCTAATCCCTTTTTAAAACCATCTATGTTGGTAACCATCACCATATCCCATGAAAGCAACTTCCACTCCACGAAGGAAACCAGGTTAAGTGCTACATGAAGAGGTACAGTAGACTCTCGACTATCCGGCTCGTGACTATCTGGCCTCCTTACTATCCGGCCCAGTTAAAAAATAACAATCAATGAACAGTAAAATAAGTTTAAATAATTTTTGTAAGAATTAAGCCTATGTTTTACGTTAATGTTTTGTTTATTTTAAATGTGTGTGTATTCATACTGTACAGTGTATGATTTTATGCTTCCTGCAATTAAGTTAGACATTATAAAATGTATCTTAAAATGTGTACAATATTTTTATCCTTGGACTTCCTTTTTCTGTAATAATTTTTTAAAATGTACAGTACAGTACAGAACAAACATTTATATAGTACTGGCCTGTACTAAGAGGTCAGAAAATATGAATAAGAGCAGGTTTTGGTATAAAAAGGGTGTTTTTAATGGTATGGGTGGGGTAGGAAGTGAGCATTTATAGAACTCCGGCCTACCCGGCTTTTTTGCTGTCTGGCCTGCCCTTCTGCCACATTAGGCCGGATAGTTGGGAGTCTACTGTACTTCTTTTGCATGGCTCAAATCTTTTCCTTTTGTCCATCTGTTGGAAGAACTTGTGTTACAGAATTGCAAGGGAAAAGAACATCTTCCTATCCACTTTCTGTTCTACTTTCTGTTTCCCTCCACTGGAACATCCTTCCCTTTCCTGACATGGTTAAAAAGTTTGGTACTCTAACTCCCATCATCCCCAGCCAGTATGGCCAATAGCATGGTCCATTTAAGATCACAACAGTATTGTGATTCTGGCAGGAAGTATAAGAGGATCAGAGCTGAATTGTGCATATTGGCTCAAACCAACCAGATGGATCCAAGGCTGTGGACCTCTGTATATTTTCTAAGATGAAGCTGTCATCTGTTCAATGCAAGGCTTAACAAAATTCCACACTTTTACTTACAAATAAAACAGTGGTTTCTATATAAACACAAACACATCTAGATATTTATAACACAACATGAATAGATTCAAATACAAGATGATTACAACAGATATGAAAAGATCACAGCAGTTGAAGGTAATAAATGGAGCTATTACACATGTTGCACAAAGAAAGAACTACCATGGCTTCACTGTAATTATCCTTGGCCAACAGCCTGGGCCAGCTCTCAAAAGGATTATTTCCTCAGCTACCCTAATGAACGATTGACTGCAAAAGGAGAAGGGGACGGCAGAGGATGAGGTGGCTCGGTGGAGTCACTGGGGCAGTGGCTGTGAGCTTGGGTGGACTCCGGGGGATGGTGGAGGACAGGAGGGCCTGGAGGAGTGTTGTCCATGGGGTCGCGATGCATCCGACGCGACTTTGTGACTAAACAACAACACTCTAACATACAAAGGGGAGTGGGCACAGACCACCTATCCCTACACACTCTGCACCAAAACCTTGCCTCTGCATGAATGCTGCCTGCTTCCACAAAGTCCAGTGCATGTGGCTGAAAATTGTGTGGTTGATTTCGCGGACTCGACAAGGACAATAAATCGCACATTACTGGGCAATACAGATTAAACCACACATACACAGGTTGCATGCACACATTTTACTTCAGCATGTAGAGCAGGTGAACCTGAAGGGTGTGCCCCCTCCCTCCCCGCCCCACAATCGGGGGTGGGAACTGAGGGAACCCTAAAAGGGGGCAGAAACACTCTGAAACAAACAGGCTGTGTGGTTCCTGCCATAGATACCTCAACCCTAGAATAACCTAGAATACTAAAGCTTTAAAGCTTTAAATAAATAACTCGTGAAGCTCATTTCTTCACTGAATTGACCATTCCTTTGCACTCCCTTCACTGCACCTGCCTGATCCCTGAGACATTCCAGGGATACTCCAGGAAGAGGGATGCTATATCAGGAACCAGTTATGGGACAATACATTGACCGACATGGTCAATGACATATATGGCACTGATATAAATTTTCCCCTTTGTCCTGCAATAATCTCTAGCTCAGTTTACCTTATAGTTTGGCATCTTTATAAGACATAATTCCAGGTTTCTGTTCCATATCATTAGTTGTGCTGCTGACCATGGAGAAAGGCACATCACAATGATGCCTTTTAAGTATTTTTTTTAACACTAACCCCGAATGCTGGGGCACTTTTTATCTTGCTTTTACAGATGTTTTAATTTATTGTGTTTTAATAGGTTTTTAATGTGTTTCATTTTGTTTTAATATGTTTATGTACTGTAAGCTGCCTAGGAAAGCCTCGGCAGTTATAGGCAGCCTATAAATACATGTATAAATATAAATATAAATGATGCCAGGACACAGGACAAGCTGAACTCACACCATCAACAGTGAAGGGGCGATTTGACCCAGGATTGCTATTTCTAATAGAAGCCCTAGATACACTGTAATGTGTCATTTTGTCCTGTGGACAATCGTGTGTCAAATGCACACTAGTCAAAAGAACAGTGTTAAGACCACAGGCACCTACAAATACAGGTTGTCAAGCATGGACAGATGTAGAGAAGAAACATGCTCCTGTCTGCGAGGATCTCGTATGAACTTCTTCCCATTCAACCATCTTCAGCAAATCCCTTGTAAATCCACATAGATTCAATACGTTCTTGATTTATGCATATATGTGTAGGGAAGAAATGATGTCATTCAGAGGAAAGAATCCATGCATTTGCTGACATTCTGACTTCCACTGAATTAGTGTCAGCTCGCTTCCAGGGAGCCCTTGGCTAAGACGCTTACTGTCCTCCACCCTTCGTTGAGTCACACCACTGTTGCCTCCAATTTGTATCACCCGTCCTCATCTTTTCCATCATGGCTACAGCTTGCTTGCTTGACCAGCAGAAAACCAGGAACAAAGTCAGCAGCGGCATCTACTGCTCCTCTGACTTTGCAATGAGGCAGCAGCGAAGCAGGTCTAGGGGCTGCTGTGAGTGCCCCACTCCACTCTCTAATAGTTTCCATGATATGTTTCAAATATGCTTTGAATAATTCAGTACATTCACCTGTTCAAACATGGCCTCTGTCCAATCACTAGAACGTATTTGCAAAAAAATTAAACCCTCTATATTATATGCCTTAGTTGTTTTCACCTAGTAAGAAAAAAATCTATTGAATAAGCACATTAATAGTATTAAACAGGGAGGTTTGTTTACACTGACATTAACGGTTTGGAAGCACTGCTTGAAAGATGATTTTTTTTTCCTCCATGCCCTTTTTGCATAAATTACACTGTGTAATGATCGCTGCAAATAAATAAATAAATAAATAAATAAATAAATAAATAAATAAATAAA